>NW_010113405.1:592-937 GCF_000699245.1 Pterocles gutturalis | reverse complement strand
CAGCCCTGGGGCCCCAAATCCCATCCTTACCCGGAGAAAACACCCTCGGACGGTACCTCCTCCTCCCAGCCGGGTTCCCTGCGTGGCTTTTCCACGCCGACAGCTCGTGGTTACGAGGTCAAACCCCACCACGATGCCAAAGGCACCGGTGAAACCCCAGCGAGGGTGGTGGGTGCCCTGGACCACACTGGGGTGGGCTGGGGGGCCGGGCTGGTGCTGGTATCAATTTGGGGCATCATTAGAGCATCCCTCACCATCATGTGCAAGTTGCCCCAAATCATGTCAAAGAAGCTGGTGGCACCCTGGGGACACAAATCCCTGGTGGGATGCTTGTCGCCGCGTGAT
>NW_010113405.1:0-335 GCF_000699245.1 Pterocles gutturalis | reverse complement strand
TTACAAACGTGCTCGCTGCTTCCAGTGGGAATGGAAAATCATTGTTTCTTTTTTATTTTCCCTTTTCTTTTTTCTTTTTTTAATATGTTTATGTTATGGAAAATACCCCCAGATTGCAGACGCGTCGGCTGTCCCACTTTCTTGAAAAAAAAAATAAAAAAATTAAAGCATCTTTAGAAAGACAAGAGCCAAGGAGGAGGAAGAGGAGAACGCTGCGGTGGAAGGCTGTCCCTGGCACCCCGCTGTCGTGGCCAACGTGGGCGTTGCTTTAGGCTGTCGGGGCATCACCATGGTCCATACGGCAACCACTGCACCCGGGCCGCATCCTGCCCTTT
>NW_010113404.1:0-36776 GCF_000699245.1 Pterocles gutturalis | reverse complement strand
CCCCCATTCCCTGCCCCCTGCACCGCCGGCAGGAGAGAAGGTAGAGAAACTGGGAACAAAGCCTTTGGGCCTGGGAAAAAGGGAGGGGTGGGGGAGAGGTACCTTTTTAAGATGTGGTTCTCTTTCTCATTATCTTATTCTGGTTTTGATTGTTAACAAAATTTTTATTGTTTTTCTGTTTTCCCCAAGTTTCTTGCCTGTGACCATAAGTCGTGAGTGAACCCTCCCTGTTCTTGCCTCAGCCCACAAAGTTTTTACATTTTGTTCTCCCTATTCTCCTCCCCATCCCACGGGAGGGGATGAGAGAGAGCGAGAAGCTGCGTGGTCCTTAGTTGCCATGTGGCCTTAGTGTGGCCTTAAAACCACAACACATGAGAAAGTGCATAATCTCAAAGACTGAACTAATAAGTGTGAGTGAGCAATGTACATAAATACAATCCCAAACATATAAAAAGTTCAATAAACTAGAAGCCTATATTGCCTTTTTGTTGCTAGGATTTCTTCTCTTGCTGTTGTTGGAAGATACTTAAATAACAAAAACAGTTCTCACTGGTAACATTTTATACAAAAAGGGATAAGACTGCAAAGTCTGACAGTGATCTGAAATGAAAACAGCTTCTTACAAGCCCTCTCCTCCTCCTTCCCCCCAGTGAATCCACTTTTCTGTGGTTTGTGATTATTTTGAAGGTATCTGAAACCTTAAAGTCCAAACATAATCTAGAACCTCCAAAGTTTTTTAGATACATCAGAAATACTGTTTTACCTCTTAAAACTTTTGCAAATCAAACTGCAGAGACCAATAGCAGTGCTTTTTCACTGTTTACTGCAGAAGTCATGCCTGCTGCATCTCTTACACGCTCTTTCAAAATTATTAATTTTTTGTGAATATACCAGGTAAACTGCCAATATTAGCGTGCACAGACATACTTGAATAGTGCAGTAAAGGATGGCAAGATTTTCTGGACATGCCATAGCAATACAAATCTATTGTAGAGGTTTGTATGCATCAGCATTTCAGTAACCATATCCATCATGCATTATCGCATTCTACAAATCATCTGTTATCACTGATAATATTTTATTAGGCAATTTCCATTTCAAAGAGTTGGTTTTAATTTTTCAGCTTCCTCTTATCCTGTCCTTATATGCTTCACAGGAAAAAAGTCAAAGGACGTCTCTTTTGAAACAAATGATAAAGTGACCCACTGCCACTTTTAATAATGCACTTTCATATATAAGAAGTCAGACGGACAAAAATTTATTCAGCATAATTCTTAAAATTCGTAGCTTCATCACTTTAAAAAAATAACTTTAATTTCATTATTGTTCAGGCTCCTGGAAGCAACTGAATGTTTTGCTGCAATGTGTTACAAAATGCATCAAAGAATACCCAGTCTTTACAGATATTTCTGATTGTGGGGCAGATTTTGGTCTCATTTAACACTTCTTGTGCTAGTGTATTCTGCTTTTCTCTGTGACATTTTTTTACTTAAATTTTGTACCACAGAACTGAAGCAAACCTTTAAACTTCCACAGAACCTCATGACATCCTATAGTAATGCCTTTTTTTCACAAAGAGGGCTATGTTTAAAAATGGATTTATGTGCCTACCTTTCTTTAGAAGTGTCTAAGCTGAAAATTTAGATATTCAGAAGCTCTCCGCTCAATTTCCTCTTAGTCTGAAGGCACTGAGGCTTTTAGCATTCTTCAGCCACCAAACACCGGTGCAGACAGTGCTCAGCAGTCTGGGTCCCTCCTTTGCTTAAGCTCCTTTAGGTGCTTCCTGCATCAGTCTCTTGAAAAACACCCAGAAAAGAACCTGGTGGCCTTCTCTCACCAAGCAGCTCAGCATGGATAGTCTTTCTTTAACTATGAAGTGATTTCACCCCACATCTCCTACCTTGCTCCTAAATTACAACACACTCTCTAGTGAAACTGTTCTTGTTCACTCCTATTGAAGCCATTCCTTTCAATGCCCAGCCTGTAGCAGGAGCTCCATTCGCTCTAAGAGTATCACTGGAATAGCTGTTGTGACAGCAGTGCTGTGTATGCGAGTGCACAGAAACAGACTCATTGGGCTTGGATAGGTCTCTGAGGTCCTTCTAAAGGGTGTGCTCAAATTTCATCTAATCATTGGTACTACTCTAGTTGATATTCCTTCTGTTTAGTACTGCCATTTCAGCCCCTCATGCCTGAAGTGGCATTAGTGACTTATTTACATAATTCTTGCTAGCTTTCACCTGGTGGATTTATTTAGCAATGAAGTTCTTTGTTACTTTTCTTGTTGCTGTTAGACATGGCTGTGAGCAACTGAGAGTGAGGCTTTGTTATGCTGGCTCTGAACAATAAGCAACCTAAATATCTGAATGCCCAAAAAGTGGGGAAAGAGAGACAGCTCACAAGTGGAGTTTGTCTGTTGGCTGGTGACAGCTTGGGTAGCTCTTGCAGTGGTTTCCCTTGGTTGGATTGCCATCTGGCATGTCCCTCCCTTTCTCCTGCCTTGAGGAACTGCGGGTGCTTGTGCACTTGTGCCAGAAGGTGCCATTTAATCTTGGCTCTGACTTGGCGGGAGACCCATTCAGACATATGCTCTGGCTTACAACAGTGACCCTTTTATTTGTTCTTTCCAGGGCAGCTGTTGCTGCTTTAGCTGCTGTTTCTGTCATTTCTCACCCACCACACTGTTGTGCTGCTGCTTCACAACGCAATGCACATTTCTCCTGGAACTTGTTCATTGGTTCCTCTAAAGGAGCAATGTAAAAACACACTGCCACGTCAGGTGTGCAGTCGGGACAATCTCCAGGCTGCAGTGCTGGAGAACTGAAGTACTTCATGGTTCATTCATAGAGTAGTGATGCCACAGAAAGTACCAAGGCAGACACAGGACAAATTCACTTACACATTTAGCTCATTTGATGTCACGATTTACAAAGAGTTTACATTTTAAATAACAACTCAGAAGTGTTCTTTTTTTTTTTTATTTAGAATGTACAAAACAACACCATGATGGTGTGATGTAGCTGCATACACAGACCATACAGCAGAAAATGCGGACCTACAGACTGAGGTGTCCAGAGGGAGAATGCAGTGCAAATGCTGATCAAAGATCAAAGTACTGATTCATAAACACTATTGAAAAGTAACAGTAAAAGAGAGCTGAATAATAAATGAGAGACATTTAAAAAGTCATGGTTTGGTTTTTCAGTAATAATTTGCCTAGGAAAAACTGTTTTAAACAGAAAAGATGTACTTGTTTCTACTGTTTGGAAACAGAACTACAGTGTTACTACCTAGTGCTCACCTCTTGCTTTCTGTGGGTGGGCCACTTCAAATCGAAATAGTCTGTGTAGCCAAAGGCTAGCATTGCCTCTGATTAGGTAGCTGGGATGAATTTCTCTGTTCATTTGAGCCCACTTTCAGAGCAAGTCATAGGATTTTCACTAGAACAAGAGAAATGAGGATTAGTGGACCTCTGCTATATATTACCTTACAGAGAATCAAGCATTGAAGTGCATATATGTGGTTCCTCAGTATCTCTTCTTACTGCTTGTAGCATTGACAGGACTCTCTACAGTTTTCCTTGTTTTGCCCCTGTCCTTTCATATTTTTTTTTCCCTGAGGAAGGCTGAGTGGACCATAGTTGAGATTATTTCTGCTGCTTCTTAGACACCTTCTCTCTCCTGGAATCTGCCGAATGACATGTTTTTGTGTCTACTGAGTCTTTTAATTGGGCAAAAGTTACAGGGATTAAAAACTTGAAGTTAAACATCAAGTGACCCAAGAGAGCACATGGCACCAAAAAGCTGTGTAGTGTCTAACTTCTGCCTCCAGATATCTGCACTAGGGGCAGAGCCATCCCGTGTCAGGCACAGTCCACACTCAAAACTGAAAATACCCTTGCCCAGGAGAATTACTCGAGTATAACCTGAAGAAATGAGCAGCTGCAACAAGCAGGAGAAAGGATATGAAACGACAGTGGAATAAACTGGCTGGTAAGATAAACAATGATCAGAGCACACCATCTGCTTTTCTGCAGAGCCTACAAATCACTGAACAATGGCTGGAGTGAGTTTAAAAGCATTTGAAGAAAAATAATTACTGTTGCTGTGATTTCTGAGCATTCGGGAAAGAATGTATTCCAACTGTATCCACATCTTTTCAATAACTCACAGTGCATTACAGTCCAAGGCTGTTGTATTCAAAAGTGTTTATAGTTTTGAACCAAATTTCTGCTGGTCAAAGCAGCAGCTATGTTTACAATTCAGAGGCACAGCTCTGCTGTCAAAGCTCCAGGAAAAGCAGCTGTGTTGGAAAACTTTCTATGAGCCAATGGCATTTTCTTTCTTTTCAGAAGAAGCATGATTCAAAACTGATGTGACTTGTGATTTTGCTTTTCTTTCTCAAAACACATGGAAAAATTGCTACCTTCAAGCAGGTGGTCATCTGTTAAACAGAAATAATGTTCACTGAGAGGCACATCATTGGAAATTTACCCACGTGAGAATAATGTGCCTCTGCTTCTTCTGGCAGCTTTGGTGTGAGTGGGACTTGGATCAGATAAAGAATCAGTGCTGCCCTAATGAAAAATGATTATTTTTTTATAGGAAGAGGTATGATAACATGACAGGTACTACGAAGTACTCCCTTCCTTCCAAATGTATTAATGGCCTAGAACTTGGATGCAAAGTAGCACTCTCTAATTCTATGTCATGTACTTCAACTAAATTTTCACTGTAGTTATCGAGATCTGACACAACATTAGCAAGATGATGCTAAAATCTACTGCGTGCTGTATGTATTTGATGCAATCAGTTCTCTCTGAACTGTGAGCCTAGTGACAGATACAATTTCTCTGCCTCCACTCTGGATTTTTATACCATGAACATTAGAAAACTGCAGTCCTGACAATTCGTTATTGTCACTAAGGGCAAGGCACTTGTATTGGTTCTGTATTCTTAAAATAGGATTCCTTTCAATCACTAGTAAACTGCTTTTGTCACATATGCCTCTAAGTGACAAACAGTAGAGATTGGAACTCAAAGTAAAAGTATGATTTCCTGCTGTTTCCCTCCTGACACTCCATGTTCAGGTACTGCTGAGCTTAAGTGATTCTGTTCTTTATCTCCATCCCTACCCTCAAGGCCTCTTGTAGGTGCATTTCTTCAGTTATCTGGAAAAAACTCTCACTTGTTTATTTTCTAGGCTTTTTAAAATTAGGAATTGTAATAAGCAAAAATACTTGAAAACTCCATGTGTTCCATGGATGGAATTATAACAAAGGAAAGCAGGTGCATGCAGAAATGATAAGGATTTAGGGCTCTCATCCCTGGAAGCTAAGTTTTGTTCTCTAACCTCTGTCAAGGTGTAAATCTTGAGGCCAGATTATACTTGATATTGCAGTTGATTATCATCAAGGGACCAGTTTAAATTCTGCCCACCTGCTTTTGCAGTGTATCAGCAAATATTTGGGCACACAGTAATGTCTTGTGGGTTTTCCTGTCATTAGTTTGGTTGGTTTTACTGTTGAATTAGATTCCAAGGGTTCATCTGCTTATCAGTTTCCCAGTAGCTAGCAGGTGTAGTCTGTGGACGATCTGCTGTTACACCGTTAGTTTGGTAAGAACCTCGTATTTTGTCACTTCTGAAGTAGCATAATGAGACACAAGACTCTTACTTTTCTGTAACAGCAATTTATCACTCTTCAAAGAGTGTGCTGTTAAAACAAATACATTTTTCTTAAACATGGATACCTCACAAGGGCCACATTTCCACCCTTTAGTAGCATCTTTTATTGCAGTATACCTCAGATGATGATTTGAGACTTGCAGGGGTAGTTAAAAAAGGTGATTTATATGGAGGATGTTATAGGTATTATACCAATTTCAAAGTAACAAAAGGTGAATAAAATTTCCAGAATGACTGTTTTCTTCTAGGATGCCTAATATCTATGCCATATGTGAAGTGTAAACATAGTATGTGTTGTTCCTGGTTTTCATACAGGCAGTCTGAAACACTGATTTTTATATTTGATATATATATATGTAATATATATATTTATTTATTCTAATTGTGAGAATGAGGAGAAAATATTTGTGGAGGGGAAAAGGATGGCTTCTGCAAAAATATTGAACACTGGCAATCTCTTAGTGAATTGGAAAAATTAAAAAATGCTGCCTGAGTCCTGGCTCATTTTTTGCCTTGGATCCACAAATATTTAACAGAGTTAGTTATAAAAGTAGAATAAAACAGTGTTTTTAAGTGAGCAATTTTTTGGTCATCTAAAAGTGTGTGAGAAGTTACTCTAAGAGCACTTTGAAGAAAAAAACTATTTTGTACAGAAGAGTGCACTTTGGCTGGGGAGAAATCAAAGCCTTTTCATACCCCACCCCAGCTTCTGTCCTGGTTGTGTGTCATAACTCAACAGGGGAGACGATAACATGAGAGGAAAACCTATGAGAGACAGAGAAACTCATTAACAGTTCAAGTGCAGTCTCTACTAACTACCTTTGAGTCCTGACCTTTGTTTCCCATGTTGCAGACAAATGCCAGAACTTCTTCAGATGAGTGTGTATGTGTTCTGACAGAAGATTCATCCTGGACCTACAGGAATTTTCATTGTTGTTGTCTGATGTAATCTGTGAAGTTATTTTAATTTATCTTACTATGGAAAGGAAATTGTGAGAATTCATCAGTAAGAAGATAAAAGCGCTGTCCTTTTCCACACGAGGAGGCTAGTCTAGGCACCACAGCTTCTGTGACCTTGCAGGGGCTGTCACAATTTGGAAGTTTAATTGCTCTGTCACTATTTAAGGCTGTTGGAATTACAAGTGTGTCCAACTTTCATCAGAAAATACTGTAGCCAGGTTTAATTTAATGTGTTACTATAGGGAAAAAAAAAAAAACCAACATTTTACTTACTGCAGTGGACGCATTTCTAATAAACTGAACACTTCTTTCCATACAACTCAGGTTGGCCTAGAACAAAATCACAGAATAGTTTTCACATATGTGCAGAGTGAGATCAACAAATCTAATGTGTGACTAACCAAGAAATCAGTTCCCATAGTAACACTAACTGCTTCACAGTCCTTAAACAGCATCCTACAGGATCTGTAGAGAATATGAACATTATTATCTTTGCATTGCTGCTGCACTAAACTATCCTAGCCTAAGATAGGAGCTCCACTGTGCTGATAACATAGGAACAAATGTGAAAATATACGTAGTTCTTTGTGACGCATAAAGTTTTCTGAATTGAGGAAAAGATAATACGAGTATGACAAGCAATAAGACGGCTTCATAGCTAGCAACATGCACAGTGTGATGAACATTTATCATAACTTTGGGGTTTTGTCCCTCTCTGTCATGTCCTAACACCCTGTGCTCTCTTAGCATTTCTTTCAGCTCCCACTGTGGCTGCAAGGGATGTACCTGTAAATTTTGACTTTGTCTTTTCCTCTCATCTGCTTTGCTACTAAAGTTTAGTGGCTTCTAAAAGACAAACAAAAATCTGTCAACTTGTCTTGCAATTATCTAGGAAAAAGATTTCTTTGTGTAGGGTGCCTTCAAGAACCTTTGTGTTCATGGTTGCTGATGGGCTGCCTGGCAGGTTGTCTCAGGCTTTGGGCTGCAACATATCTTTACCATCCCGGAAATAAAGCTCTAGTTAATGAAAACAACCTGTACAAAGCAAACAAACAAAAACCTCACCAGGCCTTTTTGCATAGGCTATACTTGTGTGTATGCGTTGCTAAAATTCATGTGTACATCTCGTATATATTATTATCCTGGCTGGAGATATGCAGGTCTTTTTTCAGACCTATTTTCTGTTGCTCTTACTTGCAAACTGCTTCCCAACTCCACCAAAACAAACAAACAAACAAACAAACCAAAAAAAAACCCCAAATCTAGAGCCAACTTTAAACAAACCTAGGCCCAGTCTCTAACCACATCAAGCCAGATGTCAAATCAGCTTGGACTCTTTTCTGTTCACAGGGAGAAATCGAATGAAATTCAGCAGAATTTTACTAACTAGTGGATACACATATTTTTAATTATATAATATATTATACTAGATTATATTATAGATTATAGATTATATGCATTGTATATTATATTTTTAATTCACTAGTGATTACTGGAAGGACTTTTTAATCACTTAGCTCTCACAGATAAAGAAGTCTGTGTTTTAGGGTGCTCTTGGAATTAAAATCATAAGAAAATATTAAAATGCCAAAAATAGAGCATGTTAACCTACTACATGAGAATAGATACATATTTAAAACTGCTCAAAAGCCATGCAGTTTCACTGTACGGTTTGATAATTCAGTCTTATTTGGGGCTTTCAAAACAAGCTCTAAGAGCAGCACATTATTAAGAATAATCTCATAATTAAGAATAACCTGTGTTTTTCCAAGTCCTTTTTGCAATTAAATGCTAGCATATCTCCATTTCCAACAGAAAGGAAGAGAGGCATTATGATCTGAAAGCAACAGTGCTTCCTGCTCATTACAAAGAGGAAGTATTTTCAAGGCAGCTAAAATGTTACTCAGGTGGTGAAACAAAAAAAGAAGAAAAGTTTTGGCAGAGAGATTATTCCAGTTCTTCCTTTAAACTGCTCAAGTGAGACATCAGTGTACAGAAACCCCAACTGTGAACAAAATGAACGCTTTGCAGCTATGCCAATTTTAAACTTGCATAGAAGGATAATAATATGATAACTTAAAGTAACTACCATGCATTGTAATATTGCCACTGACTGTTGGATCAAAGACAATGTAAAAATTTGATGATGTGTATCATGCTGTGATAATTAATCTATTAATTACCACATGCTTTTGCATGCCGAGAAGTTCAGAGATCATGTACCTCGCAGGAGAGACACAAGGGTTTTGGAACACTGGTGTTATGTTCAAGATTTGATTTTGAAATACTGAATAAGTGGTTGCCTAGATTGTTAATCTGCATTAGGAAATTTCTAAAACAACTGTCACGTAGGCAATACCCTAGCAAACTGCTTTTGAGGTTCAAGAATGTCTGGTGGATTGCAAGGAGCTTTAGTCTTTTCTTCCCTAATTGTACAGAAGGATCTACCTGAGGGATGCTGTATAGCACATGTTTTTCTTTTCCTCTCACATAGTTACGGTCAGGAGAGCTTCTAGAGGGAAAATTCTGCAATGTGGCAACTAACCTCTTCTAGAAATTCAATCCATGAGGCCTCAAAGAGGAGTACTTTTCTCTCTGCTCCTTGCTTGCTTCACCTGTGGGCTTTGCCTTGCATCAGAAGAATGCAGTGGTCCTAGAGGACTCCTGGAGAGGGATGTGCCTCTGGAGTAACTACATCTTTGAAAATCTGCAGTGAAATCAAACCAGAGCCTCACATGGACAAACTGAGACACATTTTGGCATGTTGCACAGTAACCAAACCATTCCTACATTTTTATTCATTCTTAGATGTGTATGCTTTTCACATACAAGGTTTACTGCAGTTCTGGATGGAGAAAACACATAGCAAGACACCAGTACCTAAAGGGGGCCTAAAGGAGAGATGGGGAAACACTCTTCATCAGGGGGTATAGTGACAGGACAAGGGGTAATGGTTATAAACTGAAAGAGGGTAGATTTAGATTAGATATTAGGAAGAAATTTTTCACTGTGAGGGTGGTGAGGCACTGGCCCAGGTTGCCCAGAGAAGCTGTGGATGCCCCATCCCTGGAGGGGTTCAAGGCCAGGCTGGATGAGGCTTTGAGCAACCTGGGCTAGTGGGAGGTGTCCTTGCCTGCGGCAGGGGGGTCAGAACTAGACGATCTTTAAGGTCCTTTCAAGCCCTAACCATTCTATTATTCTCTTCTAAGATCACTGCAAACAGTTTCTCCTCTTCGGGGAGCAGCAGATTCTGACGAGCTGGAGATAATAAAGTGGCAGTTGTGCCATTAGGATCACCTAATCCTCTTGATTTAGTGATCTGCTAAGTATAATTTCTCTTTGGTAAATTAGGAAAATTTGGCATGTGCATGTAAAATCATGTTCCAGACAGTTTTCTGACATAATCTGTCGTCTGATATCCATTACTCCAGCATGCTGGCATCTCCATGCTGAAGTCCGAACCTAGTTTTCATTACTTTTCTAATGCTTTTCTGAAGCAGTGAGGTTGAAGATTCAGCAGTAACTCGAGAAATTTCTGTATCTACTATTGCTATGACAATCAGAGAGGATGATAAGGCTGAGATTTGAGGAAAGTTTGCCAGTAGTGGACACTGTCATTCCCTCAGCCAGCAATGTTATGTAATTCCTGGGGTGGGGTTCAGGGGGTGGGGGATTTTTATTGGCGATAATTCTGTGCTGATTTAAGAGATAGCAGGGAGAGAGGAGAATTAAAACTTTTTTTTAATCAGATAGATTGCCTCTACCATTGATATCTTAAAGCTGTTTTCCTGCAGCAATAACAGAGAAGAAAGGGTGAACACATAGTTTTCGTTTTCTGTGGGTATCAGTCCAACTCTATTACTAGAACTAACTATAGTTGAAATAAAGAAAAAACATTTGTTGCTCTAAATTAGAAACAGTGAAAAAAAAAAAAGAGAAAGCTATTGTTCTGATACATTGATGCATTTTGTTCTAGAGGTTACTGCCATCATCGGACAAAAGCTGACATGTGGCACTGTGCTGCACTGCATATTGTGCTCCAGTAGGCCTGCTAACACAGTGTTGCTCACATTTGCATCATGCAGCATTGGCCAGAGTCCCAAAACATTGAGTAAGGAGAACTATTTGTCTTTGTATGCCAGTAGATGGAACTTTAAATCTTGCCACTGCTGTAGAGCTGCTGATGAAAAAGGCCATGGCTGGAGCATTACTGGAAGTTTTTAAAATAAAGCCTAATGAAAAGCCAAACAATTATGGTTTTGTAAAAGGAATCTGCCCATCAGTAATGTGTCAGAGAGTCAAACACAAGGTAGGTCAGAAAACATAGGCTTTTGATGATGATGCTGAAAAGGTCAGCGAGAGACAGCAGTATTGACTGTGGTAAGAATGGCATACATTGTGTATATGAGGTCTACAGCAGGAAATTAATGATCTAAGCTGGTGAACCATTGTATACACTGGGTCAAGAATATGTCATGAGCTTTTCTAAAATGACCTGAGAGCAGAAGCTGGATGCTCATCTTTTATAGAGAGACTAACAGAGAATATGGCTCGAAGGGACCTTTTAAGATTATCTAGTTCATTTCCAACCTCAGGAACTCTGCCTGAAAGTTTCCTAACAAAAACTTTTTTCTAGGAGACGCTATAGTATTTCCTAGATAATCTATTCTTGTCCTTAACTATCCACACAATCAAAAACATCTAATCTATATGCAATTCAGGATTATTGCTTCTCCCTCTACATCCAGGAGACAGAGGAAAATATTTAGCAATTTTGTCATTGCAGTGTAGTCCCTAGACCAAATAAATATCCTCATCATCTCTGGCTCCCCTGTCCCTAACCCTGTGCGCCCCGTGTTTCCTGTTGTTGTTAGTCTCCTCCAGAAGCCTTCCACTAATACAATAGTTCCTAAACTGTGGTGCTTAGAGCAGAGTATTTCCATTTAGGTAAGGCTTTTACTCACGTGGGATCCTCAGTGAGTCTCAACTATTGACAGTCCTATTAACATCTCAGATGATGCCCTATTGCAAAAGTGTGAGTTGGTAAAGACTTTTTGGTCTGTGAGTTATTCCCTCCCCAGCTCCTTTCCTGCAAAGCTGCTGCATAGGTGTTCTTCAAGTTGAGTTGCTGTAGTTGATTATTCCCACAGAAACATAATATTGTCCACAGATTATTTCCCTGAGTTGTCAAGATAATTTTAAACGCTCTCTATCTGCCGAAGTCCATGCAATCTTTTCCACTTCATACACACACAAACTTATTAAGTGTACTGCTGACTCAAGAATTCGGATCATTAATGGGAAAACCCATTTGATATATTTTTACAGTTTGATGGTGAACCATGAAGAACTACTCTGACTGTGGTTTTTCTTATCACTACTATATTTGTTTTATGGTAGCTCCCACCTGGACTGTATTTCTTCAGTACACTTATGGAAAGGTCAGGAGAGACAGTCAACACCCTCCCCAAAGTAAGAGATGCTGCATCTACTGTCTTTTGTCTACCTACAAAGCTTGCAAAGGTTTTTTTTTAGCCTTTGAGAAGATTGTCTTGGAGATTAATGTATTTTTCCTTAGTTGTGGCTTTTAAGTTAGACAAAGTAATGCCAGAAGATGATTGGCTAAGGGAATTGTCTAGAAGACATTTTGATGTCTATTTTATGCCCATTTTCTGTGATAGAAAGCCAGTCCTGGCTAGATTGCTCTTTGGCACTCTGCTAGCTTTATATAAGCTTGATGAATCCAGTGTACAGAGATTTATCACATAAAACTCAATTATATGTGCTCCAGGAAAGAGCTAGAACAAAGAGATATACTGGCTTATTAGTGAAAAAAATCTTTTGGGAAATGGAAAGAGGTTATTCAGGAATACATCTCACCCTTAAGGATTGATCCTATAGTAAAATCTTAGTGGAGTCTCTGCTTTCATATCTTCTTGGTAGTTGTATGGTTTATGCTCTGACAATATAAATAACTGGTCAGTTTGCACTGGACTCCTTTAGTTCCCTTCTGTTCTGCTGTCATTTTTCTAGTTGCAAATCCACCAAGAAGTTTCAAGGGCTTTGACACGGGAATTTTGAAATCAATACAACTTAAAGTGGCCTCCATGGAATTACAGAAGTCATTTGCACATCTTTGGTTCAGGTCTGGGCTTGTGTCCACCTCTCTCTTTGCAGAACTGAAGTGTCATATAATTCTGTGTGCCGTTCCAAAATGAACAATAGGCTTTCTTCCCATTTCTTCTTCCAGTAAGAATCATAATTAGTATCTCTCTTTTAGGGGGGAAATGGCAATCATTATGTTTCAGTAAATATAGATAGTAGAATTTGTTATGTGATTTCTTGTAATCAACAAACAAAATATTAAGGCACTTTGTTTTAACTTATTCTGGATATTCTGGAACAGTATTAAGAAGTTTAATTTTTTTGTTGCTTACAATGCTTCTTTGTTGCCCTAATGATCTGTTAAGTTTGTCTAACTTCCTCAATAACTTTGGTCTTGTCAAGAGAAAGGCATTCTGGATTCTACCTGGCATATTAAAATAGGCTGAGATTTGATTTGTAAAACAATTTATAAACTCTCATCCCTTATTCTGTAGATGCAAACACATGTACTGTGAACGTTGGGGCTACAGACTGGATCATTTAAATACTTGTGATTAACAACACAAGTACTGGCAAATAAGTAAATTCATTGTGGATAACCTTATACTAATTTTTGATAAAAAGCTGCATATTTCTGTCCTTTGATCCTTTTCCTCTTCTTTCACCCACTCTTCTCAAATACAAAAATGTATCAAATTATTGTTGCACCTAAATGAAAATATTTTTTTCATCATGTAAGAAATAAGATGATCTTAATACTAATTTTTCAATAAATACATTAGGGTTTTCACCACTCTTTTGCAGACAGTCAGCTACCCTAGATGTATGCAATTGCCTTGTGTTACTGATGGAAAGATATCAGAGCAGTTTGCCCCAAGAATGGGTGATGCCCTTCTTGCTAGTCAAGGCAGGTCTGGGCTATTATGCTTCTAGTTTAACCTGTGGTCACAAGGAATGCAACTTGTGTGAACAGCATGCAATATTGTACTGATAAAAATATTTAGGGTTAGACCTTGTCCTGAATCTTTTTACACTTATGGCCTTAGTCAAATCACAAATACTAAGAACTGCTTAAATTCAGGTGACTGAAACTCCTGCTCACTGAAATACTTCCACTGTATTCCATACTTGAGCTAGAGGCACAGGCTGTTTTCCAATCTTTTGCTCAGTTTATTTAATATAGTGCATCTCTTTGAATGCTAGAGAATGTACTAGAGAATGTCATGCACCTTTTGTTCATTGAGTTACTCGGGTCTTAGGCAGCATAAGCCCTCATGTGAAGGCTAGACTTTGCTCTGAATTATAACCTCCAGAATGAGTGCATTACCTGCATGAAACAACATATTTAAAAATGAACAGAACCTGTTCCAGGCTTTTACTTGGTTTCTAAAATATTTGGCAGCCACTGCAGAATTCTTAAAACTGAATAATCATCTTTAGGAATCTTGTGTGAAGTGAGAACCTTCTTCTGTTCTTCAACTTGTATTAAGTGAGGTGATTTCATAGAACATGCAGAAACATCTGTGAGTAAAAGCATCGTGGTAGTCTCTTTAACTTACAGTTTTGTGAATGCAAATACACCCAAGGAATATGTCAGTTCTATTCCAGAAAATATCGCGAGTCTAATAGTGTCAGAGTGAGCTTCAGGTGTCACAACTCTCTCAAGTCTAGTGCCAGTTGGGGTTATTTTGTTTAAAAGGGGTGGAGAAGAAAGGTAAGAGTGTGTGTAGACGTGAATATTCAGTCTGGCCCCATATTAAATGTAAATCCTAGTCCATTTCTATAGTCATGTGGCAGGAGATACGACTCTTCCCCAGGACCTTAGAGGGGCATGTGTGCAGTGGGTTTTCCTGTCTGAATGAGGGCTTCCAATATGATGTACTATGACAAGCTTGACTTTAATGTATAATAGCTCTGGGGTTTCTTTTTTACATATTTTTTAAGATGAAGAATCAAGCTTAGTATCTAAATGTTGTATCAGACACTGTTTTAGTGTTCACCTACTTGAGAAATTTCTCAGAGTATCATTAAAGGCAGTGAATGTGTAATGATTTGAATCTTCCTACTAGGATAGCTACCATGCTGTCATGTAATAAGGCTGTTGATTATATTAATACTTCCATTCTATGTTAATACTTATATCACTTATTTATCAACAGATAACATGAAGAACTACCTAGCTTCGTGTGTGCCTGCATGTAATGCTGTATATGGCTGAGTACGAGGTGACAGGGTGAATGATAGCAGAGTAATAAATAACGTAAGTCTGAGACCCATACAAGAGCCACAGATGTCTTGCCGAGCAAACAGAATATTGCCTCTTAAAAATGAAGTCTTTAACCGTAAAAAATGCACCAGGCAGCTCAGGGACATTTTGGAATGTTGATACAATGCTACCTGTTTGCAGAAGAGAGCTTGCTATGTGAAGTTTTTGACTTTTTGCTTCTTATGAGGCACAGCCTGATTATGTTGAATGGCACAGGAATGACAACTTTTGAGCCCTGTGTTTGTCTACTTGGAAATATTTATTCTTTTCACTATGTTATCAAATTTAATTTAAAAACATTTTAGTTTCCTTTTTAGTTTAGAAGGATGCCAAAAACTAACTGAGGGGCACAAGTGTTTCATTTTTATCTCTTCAGAATGGCTTAGAATAATGGTAGACCACAATTACAAATCACATCTTTAAATATTTGTCTGTCTTGAAGAGTACAGCTCAGATGATACTGTTTTTAATCTGTTTACAGTTGATTTTCTTTTTAGTGGCAAACATTTAGGGTGAAATCCAGCCTTATTCATGAAATGTACTGAACTCAATAGCTTAAATCAGTAAGAACTATGAATACTTATTCTATCAAGGTGTAATGATTTCTGCTTTCAAGTGTTTAGCCCTTCCCAACGTCTAGCTCATAATGTGATTAATCACATAGGTATGACAGGCAGGATCTCAACCAGAACATTCTTGCTAACGTATCTAAGTATGCGCAAATAGTGATGAAAAAAGAAACAGGGTCTTTTCAGGCTGAAAAGCAGCTTCTTAACCTTCAATAACTTTGTTACTCTAGCAAACTTCCCGTATATGGAGAAGAGGGAGTGGATCGCATATTGGTGTAGCCGTGCTCTGCTTTCTGATGTGCTAAGGCTGGTATGTTGCACCAGGAACAAGTCACCCAAGTCTTGAGATGTGAGCAATGTAACTGCACTGCTTTTGTGGCTTACAGACTTACCAAGTTACTGGAAGGCATGATAGGAACTGGCCCACATACAGAAAGATGCCTGGCTATGCTAAGGTAGCTAAAGGGAAATGGACATTACAACACTTCAGTTTTTATGAAGCGAGGGGGAACACGGCTGAGAAGAAAGGAGTATTTCCGTGTGAATAGTAGGTGAAGGTCCATGGTGAAGGCACACACAGCACACATCTCTGTTGTTCTCACTGCGTGCTGAAGCCAGAGTTTCTCTAGAGACTTGGAACAGAGAGGAGTGCTGAGAAATCACAGAATAAGGAAGCACAGAAGAGCCTAAGTGAACAACATTAGCTGTCCTGAAAAAATGTGATTCTAAATGCAGAAAATTTTATAAAGAGAATCATAGAACCATTCAGGAGAAAGATACAAAGTTTCTCTTGCTCAGTCAGACATATACAGAAGAGAAATTTCCCCTCATGAGTGTCTAACGTGTAGCAAAACTTCTTTTGCCGAATCACTTCACTGACATATAAGTCTCTGCTGCAAGAACTGCTGCACTGACATCTTCCATGCATTGTAAATGCCTGCATTTCTAGCCTTTGTTATGCAGCTGTATTAAACTGCATCACTGTTATTTCTTGCAAAGAACCACACAAATAAAATATCTAGCTGATGCTCTGACTTTTTACATACTTCTGTCTTTTCATAAAACCTTATTAAGTAAATATTTTCTTTGGCATCCATGTATCTGTAGTTACACATACCTGGCTGTGGTAGTGGTGCTCCTGTGACTACACAGCAGAAGTAATGAAAACTATATAGAGAAGGAATCAGGAAACATACTTTATCAGTTTTGCAATGGTGATAAGGAATTCTTTATCAACAAGAAAACCACAGCTGATAATAGATGGTGTATATATATAGTCAGTTTCAGTAATTGCTAATATGTATATTTGAGCTGGGATTCTTCGTTTACAGAAAACTTTAAATGCATTTGCTGTAATTGATTATAAAAGAAAAAAAAATTAAAAAAAAAAAAAGAGGAAATTTTAACTCATTCTGGTCCAGTGAATTGTGACCTAACTTCAGGAGGAAACCATGAGGGTGCCATCTGTCCCGAAGCCCAGCCTAGATCAAGGTGACCTGGATTCTCCCAGAAAATTGCTTTAAGCAGAGGAGGCTTTGAATCCAAGTCCTGGAAAAAAAAATGTTCTAAACTGCATTTTATGTCTATTTTTGTCAGGTAGGTGTGGGTTTTTTTGTTTTTGTTTTTGTTTTCCATAAGGAGAGAGGTTTGTACGTCAGAAAGGCAACTCCAAACTATCAATCAAAAGTGACTGGAAGAGGATGCTTGTTTAAGACAGAAGCCTTGGAGAGCAGTGAGACTTAGGGAATTTTTACACTAATGGGGTCAGACAGGCTTGGGCTTGCTTCCTTCTACTGCTCACCTTGATACCATAAGTGCAGGGAACAAGGCTGTGGGACATACCTGAGCTGGCTGGACAAGAAATTTGTGCTTCCTAGCTCAAGATAATATGCTCCGAACAATTTTGCTTATTCAATTTGTATCTATTGCATTAACAGATCTACAGTTCTCATGGCAGGGGGGGGGGAAGTGGTTAGAAGGATGAATATAAGTCAAATGCACATAATTACTTAAAATTCAACCCTGGGAATATTGTACCAGCAGGGACAGAATCATTTTCTTGTCAGCCATCTTGCTTGTGTTCAATAAACAAATTTTTATGAAACTCTAAAGCTTTTGCTGATGAATCACAAATAAGAGACCTCAAATGAACCATGGCTATTTTGTCTTTTCTTTCTTACTAGGGATGAGTCACATGGGAAACGTAGGAAGACTGAATCATTGGAGCAATGTAGGTATGCCGATAAATGGCAACACAAGGGAGCTCAAGACTGCAGTTGTGCTTTGCCACTGTGCTGATACATAGACACACAAGACAGGAGGGCATTTTATACCCTTTCTTCTTGTCCACCTGAAAGTGACTAGCAAAATACGATAACTGTTCACAAAGACTAGCTTTCATTTGGGACATCTTCAGGGGTTTGTTCAGAGCTAAGCCACAGGACCTAATCCACAATCACCTTAGTTTCTGCCTTTAAATGTTTCCTTCACCAGGAAGCATTGTCTTATCTTTGCTGAATGGTTAACACACAGTCTCACTTGGATGCAGAAATTAGATGTTACTCCATCAATCTCTTTGAGGTAGTGGTCTGGTAGGCTTTCGTACTTTGTGCAAAATCTAGGGGACTGCATTTTTCATGAAATATAACTGCAGATATTGCTTTCTTCAAAACACAGCTGGAAGAAGAGATGGAGGTGATGCTCCGGGCTCATATATGACAAATACCAGGACCTTGGACATCAGGAATCCCTGCCTCACTGAATGATGGAGCCCATAGGCTGTACAGTCATGCTCCTTTTCTCACCTTTTTCTTCCTCAAAGACTTTATTCAGTGCTTTGGCAGGGAAGAGATACAGGCAGTAAAATATTAGTCTTGGAGGTTTTCCAAAATGTAGGAGATGAGTTTCTAATCCCAAGATGATGATGTAGGAGGGAAGATGCTGTTCCTGTTTCTGTCTTTCTTTTATACTTATGTATGTTCTGGAGAGGTTTCAGGCTCTGAATTCAAAGTGGAGAGACGTACTCACCTCTGATGCTTACTAACGTGGGGAATGGGGAACAGGCCACAGGTAAAGTACATTTTTTTCACTTGTGTTTAGCTATTAGTTAGCTCTCGTGGATCCTGTTTGGAAATAACTCTTTCTCTTGCACCGAGAGCCTAGGTGCTTAAGGTTGGGTTCCACTGCCTAAAAGTTAGGTTTTTGCAAGGCTCAGCACTGTGACACCAGAGTGGCTTCACAATGTAGTGCACTAAATGTGACAGACAGAGAGGGTAGAGTAGCTGATATCACTGTACATAGAGATTTAACCCAGCATCTATTGAAATTAACATATTTTCACTTACTGTCGTAGGCATTTGATCCTACTGAATATTTGATTTTGAGGTGAGGGATCTGGCTTACATACTACAGAAAACAGAGGACTAAACGGTAGGCTCAAACACAATTCTGATAGGGATTTTATACAGAGATTGCTATTTATCCTTGCATCAGCTGCAGTTATATAGCACATGTAGTAAGACCAAGACTTTCACAGGCCTGCAATGACTGCTTTCACTGCTCAACCTCATGCTTGATACTTGAGACTGGATTATCAGCACCTTCTGAAGCCCAGGCCTTTTTAAAGTGGCAAGTATATCTATCAATTAATAAGACAAATTTTAAAGCCATTTATGAAGAAAAAAAATGGTTTCAAAGATACACAAAATTAGGTTCGTTAGCAAAGCACTTATCAGGAAGCAAACCGATGAATTAAGCAAATCAACATAAGACATTGTTATACATATTATGCGATAAAAAACCACACTGTGTTATCCAGCTCTCAACTCAATTTATTAAGAAGAGATATAGAAGGATTATCCAGTTCTCTGATGCCTCAGTAATTTTCAATTCCTCTCCCCCAAATTAAAATCAAAGCTTTTGTAACTCATCTGCAAAGTACAAATATTATGGGAAGCAGTACTGAAGTAGAAAGCTGTCTTTTCCAAAATACTGTGTGTTGCAAAAGCTGTAACTAAATCTAAAATAGATCCTTCTTTGTCTTTGGCTTAGCCATGTGAGGGAGTACAATAAAACAAAGGCAGTACTGAACAATGTCCTATATATTTATAGATTGGATATAAATAGTCCAGCTGTAAATGTTGAAGTTCAATTCTTCCATTTCTCCTTTATTTTTTCTTACATTTACAAGGTGACAAGATAAGCATGATCATTTTTTGTGTAATTATACTCCCATTAGATGAAAGAGAGAGAATTCAAAGGAGAAATTAATATACAAAGTGGATTTAGCTTATCTTTCATTAGCTGAATATCTCCACTACAGTAGTGCTTCTCTTTTGGTACAATCAGCATTTCGCTGTTCCTCTTTTCCTTTTTCTCCTTTAATAACTCTTCTGTATCTTCCCTCTTTCTATAATTGAAATCACCATTGTCAGCTACAACTGCTTCCCAAATCCAGTTTACTGAAGGAGATAGAGCATAATGGAAAAGGAATAAAATACGAAAATCTGAATCTTCCTTTTTTGCCCATGACAAAAAAAAAAAAAAGTTAGGCATAAGATTCCTTTTGAGAAGGTGAAGAAAAATGTTGCACAAAAAGTATTGAGCAGCTGTCACTCAAAAAGTGACTCAAGGACCATATTCTTCCCCCCCTCTTTTTTAGTTAAATCAGCCTGCAATTGCATATAGTTAAGCATAAAACTCAAGCTATTGCTACTATATGCACATAGGGTGACAGGGAAAAAAAACTGTGCAAAACAGGAGCAGAAACCTGTCTGTGTATCATCCTTGATGAAACTATCACTTTTGATAAAAGGCTATTTATCATTCACTTGCTCTGATTTTCCAGATAGCTCAGTCATGGGAATAATCTTCCTCTAAAATCAGAGCAAAAAAAGCTTTTTTCAGGATTTAGTTCCCTGAACACTTGCTGGAGGACTCTCTCTCTTTGTCCACTGACTAGTCAGTTAGCCATCTTAGCAGGGGTATTCCTGCCACACAACTCACATCCTCACAACAGGAAAATAAAGGTGTGCTGTATTTTTCTGCAAAAATTCTTCATATTTGACTTCTGTTTTCCTTAATTTTATCTATTTGCAATAGGGCCTTGGTGGAAGAGCAGTAAGATTAGCAGGGCTGCTATGCATCCTCTTAGTACTTACAAATATAATCTTACAGTGTATATGCAGAGAGAAAGAAAAACACCTAGAATTAATGAGTTCGAAATGTTTTGATGAAGTGATGTGCTATTCTACCTCAGTAAACAAAATGATTTAGTAAATTTTAGTGCTGTGGCCCCGCCACATAACAGTCTAATTTAATGTTTGAAAAAAATTTTACAGTGGGGGAAAGAAAAGTAATAATTATTTACTGCAAAGGCAACTTGATTTTGGGGTCCCACTAAGTTGCCTTTTGAAAATCCCAGTGTATGAAATGGTTCTCCCTTGTTAACACAATTGCCTTTATTTCTTCAAGGAAACCCATTGGATTTTTAGATAGGGCCCTTCCCTAAGGGGAAGAAAAAAAGTTGATTTTTTTCACAAAATCATATCGATCCCTGTGTGTATTACTTCTATCTCTTATTATAGTTTTTACTCAGTTTTGCAGTCCTGACATCAGGTTTACTGGTCTGTCGTGTCACTTCCCAGGAACCTTGGCATCACATGGGCCATTTTCCAGCTGTCTGGTGTCGATGTGGTCTTCAGATAAGAGGGTGTATATTTTGCAGTTAGTAATTCAGCTATTTTATCTTGAATCACCAAATGCATAGGTAAATACTGGCTGATACTCAATCCTTTATTTTTCCCATATAATTTTTTACTGAGAAATCAATATGCGACAGGTATTCAAATTGGCTGTCTTGATCCCTTTTTTATGGGGGACTTGTCGAAAGATATAAGATCAAGACTCAAGGCTTCAAGGCCTCCATCATATCTGCTATTTATACAGAGGATTTCCCTTCTAATATTTAAGTTCTTGAGTCACTTGGTTTTGCAGATGCTCAAGACTAAAATCTTACATGTAATGAACAGCAAAGCCCAGTTCATGTCTGCCCAGAACAAACTGATCTTGAGTATTTCTTCTGCCTCTCTCGTCATCATGAACAACCCTAGTAGGCATTTTTGCAACTCACTATATAGCTCCTCTCCTTCCCTCGTTGCCCCTTCCAAAACAGAGGTGCTGGTACAAATTCGCTTATTAAACAATCTTAAGGGCTAGGACTGTCCCCTAGCATGTGAGAGACCATGCTGTAGGTCTCTCCTGTGTGATAAAATCTTAAATCCCTCTGAGCTGAATTCTCTAACTGACAGAATATAGGGTAAGGTTTTCTCAATTACTCTTACTGTTGAACAGAATAATTAAATAGCCATTGCAAAGCTCTACAGACTAATGGCTGAGGAAGTCATTTGGGACTTGGAAGCCCAGATTCCAGTCCCTTTACTAATAAGTGTTTAAAGTGTATTCTGTTAAGAGTCCCACTTCAGAAAACCCTCTAGGTTAGCCGCTAAAGCATTGAGCTAAGAGATGTACATTAAAGCCCATCAAACAGAAGAAGATATTGACCCTGTCTGTTCTGCATCTTGGGCATGTGCTGAGCAGGCACAACATGGCACAGGAACCACTGCATCCTCTTCCTTCCCTTTCTACCACCCCTCCATTATGCAGGGAGCGGAGAAGAATACTGTGCCCTGGGAAACAGTTTGGATCTGGGAGTTTATTCTGTGTACTGTATGGTGGCATCTTATTTCATGCAGTGCCATTGGCCCTCAGACGGCAATTGTCTACTGGCTAGATCAGGTTCACACGTTGCTTCTCAATTTCACAGTTACATGACTAATTCTTACAGTGTATTGTGTCAAGTTTCTCGTTGTAATTGGCAAGTAAAGGTTCTGGATTATATTAGTCGCTAGATACCTGACCACTGTTATAGTGCTAAGAAATACAGCACCTATTTCTATTGCTGGTGTGGTGCATTTTTTGAACTTCTTGTCACAGCGGTTAAGTGATGCTCTGTGGAGCTGAGTGTAGTATTCAGTAGTGAGGAGTTTCACTGGTTAAATGCTTTAGAGTTACATTGTTTATGTTCTAGTATAATAAAGTTCAAAATTTTACACAATTATTGTAAAGATGCACTCAAGGTGAGAGATTATTAATGTAAATCATGATTAAGAAATCCATCTACTAGAAAATATTCTGGAACCAGGAACTTAAGAGTATGTAAGCTACTAAGTAGCAATTCAAAACAGGCAAATCTTCAAATAAGGGGGTGTTCTAGGATATACAACATGCATTTGTCTGACAATTTTAAAATTAATTTCTAAAATTATGGAAATACAGTTTCAAAGATAAGATTGTGAGCTATTGTAGAGCTCCTAATCTGGGTTCTCTTCTAATAGTTTATTTTGACAATCATAGAATCATAGAATGGTTTGGGTTGGAAGATCATCGAGTTCCACCCCGCTGCCATGGGCAGGGACACCTCCCACTAGCCCAGGTTGCTCAAAGCCTCATCCAGCCTGGCCTTGAACACCTTCAGGGATGGGGCATCCACAGCTTCTCTGGGCAACCTGTGCCAGTGTCTAACCACCCTCACAGGAAAAAAACTTCCTCCTAAAATCCAGTCAAAAACTCCCCTCGCTCATCTGAAAACCGTTACCCCTTGTCCTGTTACTACACTCGCTGATCAAGAGTGCCTCCCCATCTCTCCTGTAGCCCCCCTTAAGGGTCCCCAGAGCCTGCTCTTCTCCAGGCTGAATAACCCCAACTCTCTCAGCCTGTCCTCATATAAAAGGTGCTCCAGCTCTCTGATCATTTCTGTGTCCCTCCCCTGGACTTGCTCCAACAGGTCCATGTCTTTCCTGTGCTGAGGACTCCACAGCTGAATGCAGTACTGCAGGTGGGGTCTCGCGAGAGATGAGTAGAGGGGGAGAATCACTTCCTTCGACCTGCTGGTCACGCTTCTTTTGATGCAGCACAGGATGGTCTTTTATGCTTCACTGGTGCCTTATAAATTCTAAAGTATCAGGCTTATGACACATCTCCATCCCAGTTTGGTCATGTACTTAGTGCTAAACTGGATCACTGGAAAAAGTTGACTGGAGATGGGCAAATTAGCAGCCACAAAATATTCCCAAAAAGTATCCCTTTGAGATACTTGGGGAATGCAGGCATTCAGAGAAAATTGAGACAGTGCAAAAGGATTTTTTAACAGAAGCTATAAAAATGCGGATATTACTTTCGCCAAAGGAGAACAATTTTACTTAGTTCATTGCAAAACGTGGATGTTAACATCCATTATGAAATGGAAACAGTATTGCAATAAATATGATTCCTATATGCAGGAGTCATGGTGAAAAAATGCTAGAAGTCGGTTCATGATTATTCATTACCATTAATTATTTATTCAGAGTTTAAGTCCTATTTTTGTTAAACATTTTAAAATTCATCAGTGATCTTATTCTTTCATTTTCCTTCAATTAGCCAAAATGAGAGGGATTCTCTTTAGTAGAACACATGTAAAAGGATGACTACTTACCATAGGAAACTTCTAGAATTACACAAAATTTTTATCAGGTAATTTTATTTTTGGAGATTTCTAAGAGGCTATATTGTACCAGACTACTATAATAAGCCTAAATTAAGGATTTGGTTTCTGTAAGAAGTAGAGATAGCCTTCTGCTTTGAATCTCCTTGCCTGTCTCATTCATTCACATATAATCACAAACATATGCAACATGTTCATGCAGATATTTATGCATTTACAGAGAAATGCAAGTGTGCTACAGCAGGTGGACAAACCAAATAATATTGTGCACAGTTCTTCAAATCTTAGATACAAATTTCTCAGGTTTCTCTTTGAAAGTTCTTCTCACCTAGCATGTCTTATCTGTGTCCACTGTCACATGGTACTGAGAAAGTACTTTTCAGTTTTCCAGTACGTGTGATTTCAGTATTTATTGCTTCTTTTCATATATTTGCCTCTTCCCCAAATTGGCATAATTCCAGGAATTATTTTTAATATGGTGTCTATATCTGTCATATATCTATGTGTCCTCCCATACGAGGACAGGCTGAGAGAGTTGGGGTTGTTCAGCCTGGAGAAGAGCAGGCTCAAGGGAGACCTTAGAGCAGCCTTCCAATACTTAAGGGGGCTACAGGAGAGATGGGGAGGGACTCTTTATCAGGGAGTATAGTAACAGGAAAAGGGGTAACAGTTTTCAGATGAGCGAGGGGAGTTTTTGACTGGATTTTAGGAGGAAGTTTTTTTCCTGTGAGGGTGGTTAGACACTGGCACAGGTTGCCCAGAGAAGCTGTGGATGCCCCATCCCTGAAGGTGTTCAAGGCCAGGCTGGATAAGGCTTTGAGCAACCTGGGCTAGTGGGAGGTGTCCCTGCCCATGACAGGGGGGTTGGAACTCGACAATCTTTAAGGTCTCCTCCAACTCAAACCATTCTATGATTCTATGATCTATTTAATATCCTTACTCTAATGCTACAAGAGAATGAATGCAACCACAAAAAACAGCCATCCTAAATCAAAACTACTGATTAACCTAATACTTTTTGCTCAGCTGGTTCTCTAAGCCCATATTTGGTATCCATTTTCTCCATAACCTAATGAAAGACACTGTATTGTTTATATTATTTTAGAAAAATTCTTTACAGAACCTATGTTTGCTTGCACTGCCGCTATTGCACTGCCACTATTTTCTTTAGGCCTGGAAAACTTGCACTTTTCTTCTGCCTTCTAACAAAAAATAAACATTTGTACCAGAATTATGAAAGTACTAAATCTGCCAGTATCATAGTAATTGGCTTAATTTTCAGACTTGCTCACCACCTGATCTAATTGTCATTTTGGCAAAATACGTCACCTAAGAAGTTCAAAAAGATCTGGCACACTGCCTCCAAGAGTTTGACATAACTTCCTGAGTGCTTGAGCCATATTCTTCACAGGTATAGCAGAAACAAATCTGTTCCCTTGACTGCACTGCTCTGTTGCACATACATTGAGAAAAATCTGAACACTCTTAAACCTCCTGAGAAGTAAATTGGATTAATCTTTGCACATGCCTTCAGAGAATAAATTATTTTGGGATGGGATGGCCTCTACTAATTATGAGTTCTTGGCTTGGACGTTGTAGATAAACTTGGCTTCAACAGGTAATATAACGTTGGGAACCTTAGGAAACTACTGCTTTAATGTAGCAATAAAGGAAAAATTTTTAACTTCTCTTACAAAGTTACCTGGGGTACCCTTCACTGCAGGTATCTTAGTGAACAGCTTCAGTATGTAGTCACAGACCAAGATGTGTATAAGTAATAAGATGAAGAAAAACAAGGCGAATAGCTTAACAACTTTGAAGGCAATGCAGTAGCCTTCTTCTCTGAAGTGCTACATGGGGCATCTGGTTTGAAGAAGGGCACTTCTGTGCTAAAGGAAGCTGAGAAAGGGATAACTTAAATTGGCAGGGCATAGAAAACACTTGTGAAAAAAAACATACTACACAGCCTCCTCACTTAGCTTTATTGAGTATTCTTCTAAATATCTGTACCCCACAATGTCATAAGTAAAAATGCGTTTTGAAATGTGTTTTACATGAAAGGGTCTAAAAATAAAATACATGTTACAGAAAAACAGAACAGGACCTGTGTCTTCTCTCTCTTAACAGGCAAGTAAATGAAATTTTAGAAATGGGAATATTCAAAATTTATAATGGGATTCTTTTTTTTTCATACAATGTGAAACTTTGCAAATTACTGTACTGGTACATCTGAGCTTGTAGCTCAGAGAGATTAAAAGGTGGCCGGGGTATCAGTTTAGATTTATCTCTAACATCTCAAATAAGAGACCTTGGAGGAGGGACCAACCTATTATCTCATAGCCACCACTGCCAAACCAACTATGGAGACTACGGAGCAGAGCTGAGATCAGACAACAGGCATGCCCTCCCTGACAGGGAGATGCACTGGAAAGGGGTTCCTACCAGCAGCAGAGCTATGGTTGTCCCTTCCTCCACAAGAACTGATCTTTCTGCACTGGTCACCAGACTTCTGCCACCCAAGTCATTTAAAGTCAGCCTGAAAGCATCACCACTCTTCTGCCCTCATAAGCAGTAATGAGGGGGTTGGATTATCCAGGTATCTACTGCCAAGTCCTTAGCATTCTCTGTCTACTGAATCTGTGATCAGCTCCCATCAGGGAGGATACTCATCTAAACTTGGAGCCTGGGTGCTGCCTTCTCCCTACAGATTACAAACAGGGGCAGTCCTGGTGCTCACGGGCCTTGTCTGCCTGAACACAGGAGGAGGGCAGGTCAGCCATCTCCATCTGCTGAGGACATAGATCAAGTTTGCAAAGATGACAAGATCTTCTCACTGGCAGGACTGTTCTTAAAAGAGTATGTATCTTACATCAGCAAGCCAACTTTAGTTGTTCAGGATCTAGGCTAAAATTACATTTGTATTCTACATGGACAAAATCTGTTCCCTGCATTTATCACTGGCGTTTAATTACTGACATTCTTGCATTTCAAGAAATTCAGTGCTGGCAGCACATTTAATTTGGACAATTTCTTTTGTATATATATTGTATTTCTGGCCAAAACATCAGTTCTCATTCCTGTAATTACACTTTTCAATTTCTGTGTCTCAGATTTTTTTTTTAAACATCTGATGTCACATCTATTTTCGAATTGCAGCTTTTATTTTATCCCTCACTGCCATTCTTTCCACCTCACGTACTTCATCTCTATAGTTCCAGTATTTCTTCACAGTGACTGCTGTCTTATTTTCATTTCTAGCTCCACTGTCATGAGTTACTTTTATATTACAGATCAGAGACCAATAAGCAAGACTGATCCACTTGAATGGCTTTTAGACACTTTCAAAGAAATTGCTTATAAGCATACTAGGGGCCATTTTCATGCAGGTTCACGCCTTGCCACATAATAGGCAGAAGTGCCACTCTTCCCACCAGTGTGGGAACTGGGCATCCGTTTCTAGTGATTTAGCACCTAACCTCCCAGTCTGCTTGCAGCCTTGAAGTTACAGGTGCATGTGCAGATGCAAATATATTGGCAGAGTTTGTGCCACACAGCAGCCACCTTTCTGCAAATACAAGCCATTACATTTCATTAAAAAATGGCATCTATAATTGAATGGCTTTTTATTAATGCTCCCTGTACTTCACTTGTATATATATCATGGTGACCTAGATTCTGCAATTACATCTGACACCATCTTCTAGGACAGTTTTCAAAAGCAAACAGTCAGACTATGTCTACAAAATATATGTTTACATATGGGAAGAGATACTTTTGTAGAAAGACATAAACAAACATTCTCTGGCATGCTCATTTGGTCTGTGTAAATACTTGCCTGTAAAAATGAAAGCATTACACTTGAAACAGAGTTGAACAAAGTTGGAAGGAGTAAAATTGTGAATTAACTTATTTTTCATTTTTTTTTCAGGAAAATTAGGAAGTTTAGGTTCACATCACACCAGATTCAGTTCTTTTTCACCCCCGACAAAACCAGAAACTCTCAACATGTAAGATCATGTAATTAAAAAAAAAAAAAAGAGTTGTTTAATTGTTGTTATAAAAGGAAAACAGATGGACACATAATCTGATAGTAGGTGGCATTATTCTCTCCCTTATTCAGCAGTCCTATTGTTAGACTAAGTCATCCAGGGCACTGCAAACTTTCAATCCCTTTCTGGCTTTGCCTGGGGGATCCAGCTGCACAGGACAGCACAAGGTGTTCTGAGCAGAGACATTCTTGTGCCACCCTTTTGGTATTTTTCTGTATTGAATAGCTAGCTGTTCATTGGTTCAGGAGCAGAAATTATGCTGATCACCTTCAAGCCTTAGCTGCCAGAAGTCAAAGGCATGACTGCATTCTGTGACTTTTTTTGTTCAACATTAAATGTAAGAGCCTCAGAAGGAGAAATACAAAAACTTCTATTCTAATTCCCTCATGCACAGAAGGGAGCATTGAAAAGGGTATGAACTGGGATCACTGAATAATAGCTGATTATTTGAGAAAGCAGAGCTGGGCTTTACTGATTTATTTTTACCAACACAACTTCAGATTATTTACTTCTGTCATGTAACAGCTTGGGAACACACACAATTTATCTGTGGAAAATGTTGTATCTGTCAGGGAAAAAAAACACCAAATGATCATCCAGCTTTGGGGGAACTGCAGTTTCAACCAGATATATGAAAAGATGACAGTTCATTCTAACTTGCATTGCAAATGTATTTAGCAGTATGTTATTTTTATTCCTCATCATAACTACTTCTAGCCTTATGGAATTGCCACACCACATAGTTCTTTAATCTTTTGTTGGCATTGCCTTTTTTTTTGCATGGTAGCACTGACTAATCTAATAGGCAAATGCAACCTGGAGTGTACTTGCTGCAAAGTCATACCATTCAATAGTAAATTAGACATCCTGTACACGTTCATGGTAGTCAAAATTAAGCCAAAGTAGAAACAAACTACTAACTTTTGTAAAACTGGCCACTAGGTCTAGAAGAAAGGAAAATTTAAGAGAGACAATTGTGGTATTTCCTTTTAGCTACCATTGAATATTGATTTGGTAAGTTTTCTTCAGGAGTTTAAAGAGTAAATTTCTAGTAGATCAGGGTAAAAATAGTCTAGGCAGTTTTTGTGAATAAACATAGACAAACCTTTTATAATGTGCCTGGTTTTTTTTTCATCGATGCCACACTTCCCATGCTGTAAATAAAAGTATGAATACTTCAAATATAAAGTCCCTTTTTCTGCTATTCAAAACATGCTCAGAAAGCATAAATCACAGAGAACTTGATGAATTTGAAAAAGAAACTGCCATAGCTGAAGTGGCTCTCCTGAGTTAGTAAACAGCACATCCAGACACTTAAAATTGCTTTAAACTAGCAGTCATGTAGCAGCTTCACCTCTTGGAATGACAGCCCTGTCAGTTATGTATCACATGCATGAGAAGGGCAGCAGGACAACAAGTTATCCAAAATGACAACTGAATGTTAACTGAATGACAAATAAGTATGATGACGTTAGCTTGCAGTGAATCCTCCTTTTCCTAAATACTTAAAGAGATGAAATGCTGAATTTTCACACACAAGACTAACAGCAACAACTGTTTGGGGTATTGTAAAGTACATGTGATTCTTGAAGGTCACAATAAACACTTAGGGATTGTTAGAAATTTCTACCAAATGCCATTTGAGCCTCAAGACTTCTGGCCAATTCTGAAAGTAGCTTTACGATCTAGAGCGCAAAGTGTTGTGTACCCAAGCACTCAAAAGCTGTTACTATGCCCAAACCAACGTAGAAGCCTGAACATGAGAAAGTCTGCAGACGGCCAGTTGGCTCCTGACTCCTCCAAAAGGGACAGCAGTAGATGTTGTGGAGGTTTAGTGGGTATCTGCGCACTGCTTTTGGAGAAGGGTCTGTGAAAGGGTTTCTTTTCATTTCCTAGGGGGGAATTCCTGCTCATACTCCAAAGAGAATTACAGTTTTATGGCTAGATCTATGTGTCTTGTGTACTTTCATTCTGTCTGACCCAGTGAATCCTCTCACGTTTCATGGCTAGACAACTGTAAGGGAAGGAATTGGTTGTCCCTTCCCCCAACTATGATATAGCTTGATTTTTAGGATGTGCTCTCTGAGATGGAGTAGGCGCGTGAGTCCGTCCAGGCTGGCAGAAAGGAAAATCACATTTTCCTCCCTACTGTGCTTACATAGCAAAGGAATTAGCTTGCATTTAACAGGAGAACACAACAGCTGCTGCTGTTTAAAAGAAAATGTTTAGGATCCTAACCCGCCAGGAGAGAGTTCTCCTGAATAGGAGAGTCATCAGTTAAGTGTTGGTCTTGAGGTTACATCCCTATCCTCAGTTCATACTTGTGACTAGCTCAAGTTCTGTGTACTAAGTAGCTAACTCCTCTAATGTGCTTGAGCTCAGCAGTTGTAGTCAGGTGCATAGGAACAAGGTGTGCGGAGGTGTAGGAGGACGTGCATCTCCACCCTTCAGAGAACATGACTGACCGACTACTGGAATTCTGTCCTTAAAAATAAACTGCATTACTAAGTAGTATGTGACAATTTTATGACTTGTTGCTCTCAACTATGAGATCTGCATTGCTGTTTCCCAAGATGGTAAAGATCTCTTACTTACTTTTATTTGGACCAGCTCGAACACTGACAAGTTTTTAATATTAGGAAAATTAGTCTGAGAAAGAGCTTCTAGGACATACTTTGTAATATTTATGGCAGAGATTTCATAATTAAAGCTAGAATATATTTTCTGTTTCAAACTTGGCTTTAACTTTCCAAAAGATAAAGAATTCAACATGCTGGTCAGGGGTGAAGAAACCATACTGTCCATATATTTGCCATTTCTGCATCAGACTACTCTAACATAGAATGTAGTTTGAATGTGTGAAGTTGTACACAGAATGAAAAAAAAATTACAGATTTTCCCTTGAGGAACGGTCTGGTTACCCTAACTTTTTAAAGCTGTGTACAGTGTTATATGTATTTTTAAATGTCACTTTGCTAACACAAGATTTACCATCTGATATATTGGGTTGCAGAGATGGCTTTTGCCCAGCTGGAAGGAATGAAGGAAGGAAGTTAAATTCTATTGGAATGTTTTCTGAATGGGATAAGATTTTATGGGCTATGTGAAAAGTCCCAGGCCTTTTCTCTGTAAACTTAGTTTTTATAATTAAAATTGCCTAGTCATTTCCTCAAAAACACAGTTAATTTGAGTAGTATGGAAATATATGGAATAAAGGAGAGAAGAATTGTACTTCAGAAAATTAAAAACTCATAGAGCTTCCCGGCACCCTTTGGAATACCACTTCAAATAGTTGCTTAGTTGCTGACCTTATCAAGCCAGAGCTGGCTTGAAGCACAGATCACTGGAACAACTCCCTAGTTTGACAAAAGCCAAGAACTCTTCCCTGTCTTCCACTTCCTGACCCAGAAGTGCTGTCAATACCACAAGAGTAAGTGTCCCCTCTGCTTGGCAGTAGGGAAGGGTGAGAAGGAGGGGTAATGTGAAGGGAAGAGGAGTGAAGAAAAGAAGGTGCTGCAGACAAATCCAGCTAGGAAGGAAGGACTGAGATGCTCTTCCCTCAGCAACTGCCCTGTCCCTCTGTCCCAAACTCATTCCTCAAGTCAGCCATGTTAAAAAACAACCACACAAATACAACTAAGTGCATATTGAGTAGAAAGTAGGACTGCAGGTAACATAAAATTGGACATTGCCTTTCATCTTTTCCCTGTTTCCATTTGTTCTGCAAGTGCAAAAATCTTCCAGACTTGTCAGAGATATTATTTCGGCAAACAGGACCACAACATACATTGACATTTGTGTGTGTTATGAATGTATCCAAGAGGCTGCAGGTATGATGATGACAACAATGAGCAAATGGACTTTCGTGACATGGGATTTGAACGTGCTGTGGAAGCTGTAGAGTTCTTTGGGGAATCGGGATTGCAGAAACAAACAAAAAAGCCCCCAGTAAACACAACCAAAGAAGCAACCTTACACATCATACATGTTTTGAATTGGGAGGGCTACTGACTGGAAGAACCTATAGTGCATTTAAGGTTTGAAAGCAACCATACACACTACACATTTGTCACCTGATAAAAGCAAAGTCTGTCTCTCACGTTTTACAGCCTAATAAGGGATCATGTTATTAAGTAACCTAGAACGAATTTCCAAGTACAACAATGCCGGTGCAAATCCATAGTAACTATGTTCTGATGGTAAAATGGTAGCAGTGATGGTAAAGAACCAACTGAAAAATTATTTATTTTTCAAATATGGGCAAATGAAATTTAATTATTTAGAATCAATTGCTACATTGAATGGAAATTACATATTTTATGGAAAGGAAAAAGGCTGCTAGCATCTTCAACTTGTGCACTACTAACTTTGCAAGGTATAATCTTATATTTAGACGTAAACACTGTCTCACCGGACTCAATGGGTCAAAATTCTTCAGAATACTGGATTCTGCAAGGTTAAAAGTAAGCTCACACACTTTACAATGCCACAGACATGGAGTCACTCTGTGCTTTTGCATAGGCTGAAATAAAAACACTGCATGTTTTCATTTCAATAAATGTACAGAGTTGTACACAGAATAATAAAAGGTAATCAAATTAATAATAATGTAATAGTCACCTGCTGAGCACCTGTAGCAACTGTGCAAAATAGTATTAATGCTGATGTAATTACCTAGCTAAGAAGTTCCTTGTAGGTGGCAGTATCCCCTGATAATGAGAAAAAAGTAGGGGCAAGAGGAGAAGTCATTAGGTTTGTGTGATCTCCAAGCACTAGAAGAATATCCAGAAAGGATGGAAAAGTTAATTAAGGGAAGAAATACTTTTCCCAGCTGTTCTGTGGACCCCATCCAATATTTTCAACATGTTTAATTGTAATAAAAAAATGTTGTTAGTAAAAAAAAAAAACACAAAAAACTCCATTCCTTGAGGAAAGCCCTTGACAGGAGGCAAAGTATGCAGGCATTCTAGATATTCTGTAAGCTGTACCCCCGTGAATTAAGTCATACACATGTTTGAAAATTTTGGTTAGCATTTTTGAGCTGTGAATCCAGTCTCCTTATGTTTTGTATCCTATATATCCCAGATAACATAGGAAAGTTTTGAACTGGAGTGAATCTACATTTTCATCAGTGATATGCTGGAGAAGCAGAAGAAAGTGTAGATTAGTGGAACAGTACAAAATCAAAACTAGAATTAGTAAAGCATGCCTACCTCTCATTTGTAGCTGTACTATCTGCTTAGAGAAGTTATTTGGAATTTCTTTCCTTCCCCCACTACTGCAGAACATCATTAAAGGGTCTTTGAAATGAGCACAGGTCCAGCAGGGTGGGATTCCAGTTAGGGCATGTAACTACCTCACAACAGAAGTTGCTGGGGTGAATGTCAGAGACATCTGGTGAGTAAAAACCCTGCCAGATGGTATGCAAAAGGTAATTTACACATGTGGCTCATACGGCTAGTTTCCATGCCATCCTCTTGGCAGCTGTACTGCAGTCATTTTGGTGTTGTCTCACAACACATTTTTATTGCTGCATGGATACCCCTGAATTATCTCTTGATACCCTACTGCTGTCACTGTTACTTCTGTTCTTATTGATGTGACCCTGCTTTCACTGAATGGCATCCTTCTGTGTATACACTGAGCTCTGCACCTGCTTGGGTTTTTTTTGAACTGGACAAGGCTGTTTCCTTCAGTGCTTTCTAGAAACTCCTAGGTCTTGTGCAGAATATGCTTCAGGTTCAAAATATTGTTACGCATTGGAATTCCCTAGGCTTTTTTTTTTTTTTTCATTCCTTTTGTTTCCTTTTCATTCCTGTCTTTCTAATTTTTTGACATTTTTATGGGTGCAGAATTCTCAGTGACTTTTACAGGAGTCTGGCATGAGTAGGGGCAATAGGATAATAGTCAAAATAGCTTTCTAATACCTTTTATTGTAGCCTGTAGGCATTGCATCACCACTGGATGTTGTTATGTGAGTTTTTCGAACAACTAGCCAGTAGGTCTCACTTCAAATATTTCAGTGTTCTTTTCCCCTCAGAAATCTAATTTTTCCTGTGTCTGTTGAGCTTCCTGTCCTGCTATTGATGCAGTTTTGCTCAATAGTATTTATGTTGTTCTTGCAATTAGAGGGTTTAGGAAAAAAATGTTTTTCAAACATCTCCAATAATCATCATTATCAAATGAGATCTACAGTAATTGTCGCTGTTTTACTTTATACAAAGGTGTCCTTGCATGCACATGCATGCACACACAAACACACATGTGTCTGTGTGAAAACACCACCTTTTTGGCAAAGCAGCAGCAGAGCATATGATAATCAGTAAGAGCAGTTCCACACTGTGTATAATGAAAAGGTAGAAAAAATCCAAAGCCCCCAGTTCCAAACAGATGTTTGTTTCATAGGGTTCACTGTTACTAGTTTATTATGATTTAGCCGTTCTGAGCTTCCAGTGCTAATTTATTTGTGATACAAAAGAATATAAGAATTCAGTTCATGTGAAGAATGAATTTTATTTCTGAAAACAAATAGAATATTTTTAAAAGCAAACTTTAAAATTATTTTACAAGGGAAGATGTTAGATTAAATAGCATCTTTCTATTCCAGCTCATTAGTCAGTGTCATAGAGAGGAAGGCTTAACTCTTTAGCTATGAAAATGCAAACTCTCAGCAATTCTTATTTTAGACCTTGAAACTGCGATGAGATACCCCAGGCTGCACAATGGAACTGAAATAAAACGTCTAGTTGTTTAGTTTATAAAATGCTGTGTGATTAGTATGACCTCTTGTGTTAAACACTGGAATATTCATTTGTTTATTCGCATAATGAAACAATCAAGCAAGTTGATGAAATATCCAAAAGATAGTAACAACACTGTCCTTCACATATGTACAAATAAATCAGATAGCAGCAGCAGATGTTTTAAATTTGGGACTTGTAAATTTATATATGAATTAGAAAAATAAATGCAATCATTTCCCCACACAGAACACAGCTATCATACATTTTAGTCTATCAAGACTTTAAAAGGATCATTTTCTCCTTCACAATTCTAATAAAACCTTGCATGGCCAAAGTAGATTAAATTACAGGACAGAGCCGTGGTGTCTTCTAAATAAAACATGAAGATTTACCAATTTCTTAAAAAGCTTTTCATGGTAAACTAGGTCCTGAGGACTTTATCTTCTGTTAAGGAGAATGCTTAAAAGAAAATATCTTGAAGCAAACATTAAGGACACAGCATGCACAGAAAAGGAAGATTAAACCTAGGCTTATCTAAATCTTTACCTGGTTCACAAAACATCGATTCTGGCAGCACATTTGTATATGACTTTTATTTACAGAGGGATAAAAGCCCAGGTTCCCCAAGATTTTCATTTTCTAAGACCCATGCAATTCAAGTGTATGTTTCTGAACACAGGCAAAATAGGACCAGTGAGATGGAATTATAGTATCATGTTTTTTCAAAAAGCAATGGAAGACCTGAAGCAGAGCAGTCTTAAAAATTTTTTTTTTTTTTTGTATGTGTGTGTGTGTGTTTGGTGCTCAGGAGAACTATGTTCAGTGGAAAGCATCCAAATTTGTATAATTTAAAACCACAGAGTGATGTACTTGGAAAGTGCTTTATCATTCATGCAGGAATGTGTGTGTGGATTTTTATTCAAAATTTTTCTGTTAAACAAATTGTGAATTATAACAAGCCATTATGATGCTGTCTATCACACACACTCCTATTTATGGGTGTTTTTCCAAAATAACCAATGCTATGTAAGCATACTCAGAGATCTTTAATTTGTTGGTCAGTCTCTGAGTAATCTACCTTTACTGTAGCACCATGATATTTACAACATTAGTGAAGGCTGTTTGATTGTGTGTGTGCAATATGTACTTGCTTTAAAAGGTACACCTTGGTTAGGAATTAAGTAATTGAAATTTTATAGCAGAGCATATTTAAGAACTTTGTTATTGATGGTGCCTCACTCAAATTTATAAAATGCAAGCCCTTCAAGGGTCTAGAGTTTCCAAGGAAATCGAATGTCGTGTGAGACGCAGAAATCATATGGATGTAGGCTTTTATCCTACAGAGGCTTAATGACTGTTGTCTTTGACATCACAGACAGGCTGAAGATGTAAGAAAACCTCCCACGCTATTACATTTTGCAGCAGCTGATTTTTCAAGCCACAAAGACAGTGCTGCCTGACTGAAAAAAAAAACACAAAAACAACCCACCAAAACAGAAACCCCTCTTAAAATCTCACCTAGGTGACAGGAACGGCACAGCTGTAACAAGGTAAATCACTTACCGTTTTCACCGTTCTTCCCTTACATTAAGTGCAGAAAAGAGACTTTGCCTGGTGCAAACACTACTCTGCCTAAGGGAGCTGCGGAAATGAATTATTCAGTGAGAGTTTGGGAGGGAGAGGAAGGGGAAGAGGCAAAATGGTCGCAGGCAACCAACTTAAGTACTGCGCTGGCACTGCATGCCAGGAAACCGGAGCCGGCGGGGAACGCAGCTGCCCAGCGACACCGACCCCGTGTCACGGTAAAGCTCCTGCCGACCCTCCGGGGCAGGTCTCCAGCCCCTGTACCACCCACCC
>NW_010113403.1:0-3944 GCF_000699245.1 Pterocles gutturalis | reverse complement strand
CGAACAGTGCAGTGTGACATCCTTACACCTGCCTTGGAAAAATTGCCACTGTGATGTAAATTCTCGACTTTTTCACACTCACAACCATCACATGTTCTCAATGACTCTACAATATCAAGCGAAGTATTATGATGGACTTGTAAGCTTTTCTGAAAGCCTTAACAACAACAGTCACCCAAACCAGGCAGAACTGTGGCAAAGCCCACGATAATTCAGTAGTCTATATGCAATCAAGGTTAAGAAAACATGCAGGGAACCGTACACTGTACAAGAACACTCTCCAGGAACTGTCATTCTGAGCATCGCCAGCGTAAGATTTAAGTGCAATAAAAGGTTTTAAAGGCAAATATCCATGATACTGCTGCAGTGGATTTGTTTTATTTGCATATAATTAGAGATGAGTAAGAAGGCACTTACCGACAGCAAAAGGACTGCTACTATCTACGTTACATTCTTACCACTTATTTTAAAGAGACATTTTACTAAAAGTTTTACCTTAACTTGTAAACTAGCTGATGCAACTCTCCTCTCTAGATCTTCCACCTGCTGAAGAATAGCAAGATCCGTCTCCATTGCTTGTTCTTCTACTGACCAGTTTTCCACAACATCTCGAGTTACCCGGTTATCTTCATTTTCATTTGTATCAATAATTGCAACTGTATTTGAGAATCACATTTTTGTTCCTTTGATTAGTATTATGACTTCTCTGAGTAAATTCAAGTTCATTTACCTATCACTCCAGTCAAATGTTGACCTATTGTAGAAGTGTACTGTTCTTAAGATACCAAATATGGACAAAAAATTCTGTAGGTTTTCAAACTTGCAATTTAAAGGCAAGAAGGGGAAGGAGAGGCTGAGCTGGAGTGTTACAAAGATGAAAGAGCTTAAGAAGGTTGCCAACACTGATGCCACCTGAGCAACTTACATTAAACGGGATTTCTCCAATCCTGTACCTTTCCAGAACAAGGCTAGTGAAAAGGCAGCTACAGACAATGTACCTTTACCTTTTTTCGCCAGCTGCTATTCTATCTAAATAAATGTCCCTTTACCTTTTTTCGCCAGCTGCTATTCTATCTAAATACGTTTCAAAGAGCTCTATGCCAGTCGCCTTATGCCCCAACATCATGTGTAACATAAATATCAATTACATACCATCCTTATTTTTGATGCAGGCCAGAGTGATGTAATCCATGTGTTTCTGTATTTGCTTTTGTAAGGCCTTTTCTCTGATTCCCCTGAGATGGAGTGCTTTAAGCAAACATTTTAGGTCCTCTGGATCAGTAATCCTCCACCACCCATACTGCATTTCTAAATCAAGACAAGCATATAAACACTTTGCAGGTATTTTTTATGTGACCATACACAATCGATTAGAGAAATCATCTAGCCAAATTCAATAGGCAAATTATTAAAAAAAATAAATTATAACATGGTAGTGGCACTGCAGAAATTATCCTTCACATAGTTCCATCTTGTTGTTGTATTATACTTACCTTCTGGTATAGGTTTGGGGTTAGGATAATCTACTGGCTTGGCTACTTCAACTGCTGCAGAAGGGGCAGAAGCTGTTTTTTCAGTCTGTAGTGCTGGTGATTCACTTTTACTTGCAGGAACACTAGATGCCAAGAATGAGTTACCATTCACTTCTGATAATCCCAACCCTGATCCAAGAGCAGGTAAAGGAGATGAAAATGGAACATTTGAAGTAAGAACTCCTGGCGGCCATCCACAAAACTGAAGTCCCATTATAGGTAGTCCAGTCTTCATCTGCTACAGAGAACATATATGTTAACACAATCACAACTACCATTATTAGTTATTACCAAAATCCCCGAATTACAATTGGGATGCTATTTGTCATACAAGAATCAGAACATAAAGGAGGCTTTACTCAGTACTTCTATTAGTTTAAGAAAAACTAACCTAACACTGACGTGCAAAACTCCTTACTAGGGCCCTGTTAATGCTTAAAAAAACCCCAGCTTTTAAAGAGAGGGTGTGGTTTCTCACATTTCTGAAAACTAGTTTTTATTTATTTGTTTGCTTTTCATGTAGTACCAGTGGCCAACCTCCTAAAAGCCAAATGAAATTAAATGTACAAAATATCATACATTGGCTTACCTAATTTTACCTATCATAATCTTTTTTTATCAAAAAACTTCTAGTATTGTAAAACTTCTGTAACATGGAATTAGTTATTAATATTTAGAAACAACAACAAAAAAAAAAGGTACAGTGATAGCACTTCTGTGAAGCAATTTGTCTAAACAGAAATCCTGCCCCAATAAGCACAGCAAATTCAGACTACTCCAAAATTCATTTACCTGCAGTGGTGACAGTGCAAAAGCACTTAATCCCATTGGACTCTGTGCAGAGGTTGAGCCCAGGAGAGGCGATGGAACAGGCGAAGGTGACTTTGGTGGTGGATGTGACTGAGGAGTAAGTGAAGTAGTAGCTGGTGTTTCTATATGGGTAACTGATGTGTCGTCACAGGGTGTTCTTGGTAAAAGGCTGAACCACTGTCGGCTCTTTTCAGTAAGAGTCTTTAGCAACTGATCATTTGGAATTAGTGGAGAACTGTAAAACTTTCCTGTCCCACTTGCATTAGGACAGAAAAGATTATTAGAATCAGACTTCTCAGTGGTGCTTTGTGATGCAGTGGGCTGAAGACTGCAGACAGAGCTTTTTGAGTTACTTGGGTAAGATAATGTGCAGCCATTTGCTCCACTGCCATTAGATTTTGGGGACATAATGTCAGATTCAGGTGGCATTTTTGCTACCTCTAACAGTTTGCTTAGTTTTGAAAATGACCCAGGCTTTTGTAGAAACAAATTAGTGTTGTCCTTGTCTCTCAGATCTTCCTTTTGCTCACAGTGAGTTGTATTTAAACAGTGTAATTTTTCTTCTGTCTCAAATTCTTCTTCTTTGATATGCATGCTTTCTACCTTTTTCAACTTCTCTTTTTCTTTTGCAATTTCTTCTAGGCCTAAAAATGGACAAGAAACATAGATGAAATATAACAGACCAACTAATTTAGACCCTTTTAACCATCATAGTTAAATGAAAAATTACTTCATTTGTGGCTCAACACATGCTAGATGGCAACGTCTCTTTTTATTTTTATTTTTATTTTAAATGAAATCACTTCTCACTTCACAGAACACTTTGCAGAAGGAAACAAGCTTCAAGGCACACACAGATTTAAACTCTGCTAAACACCTGAGGGAAAAATAACCTCAGCATAGTTAACACAGCTGTAGTAATCACCCTTAAGATTTATATATGTCTGAAGCAGTTTGTCAGTGCAAAGTCTTTAAAAGGGATACATTTTTGGCAGCTTTTTACTAGACTCTCCAGGCTTTATCTTAAAAACTCATCAGTTTATATCCAGAGGGTATGATGTTTATAGCATTAAAGCTTATTTTTACAAAAGACCCTCTCATTCAAACTCACAGCCAACTACAAAAAAGGAGGACCAAAATTCCTGTTGTGAAATCAAATATTGCCCAAATATTGAAACACATTAAATATTTTACTTCTTTCCATAAAAATCATTAACATCTTTGACTGTGAAACAATGTCAACATTCTTAAGTTCAAAACTCTTTCAAGAGTTGCCCTCCACGATGACTGGGACTCCACACACAGCTAAGCAGACAGATACAATTGGACAGTGTAACATCTAAGCAATCCAAAGTACAACAACTAGAAGCTGATTACAAAAGCCAGTTTCTCCAAACATGTGAGGTGTGGAAGATCTATCTTTTATGAAAAGGAAAAACATTTTTCTGTCTTCTTTGCTCTCCTAGTCTTTCTTAACCATTTCTCTCCTACCCTTATACCGATGTGTCAGCTTAGACTGAAAGTCTTAAAAAGGAAAAGGGGGATGAGGTTGAAAATCCAACATTCCAACTTATTTTCATCAGATACTGCAATCACAAATAA
>NW_010113402.1:3028-14310 GCF_000699245.1 Pterocles gutturalis | reverse complement strand
CTTGAAGCTGGTCTCTGAAGCAAAATGTTATGCACATGAGAAACTGAGGCACTAAGAGTTTTATAGGTGGGTACAGAACACTTGTTTATTTATCTACACGCAGGTCTGAGAAGTCTCGGTCAATGACACCCGATCTTCTGCCAAGGTGAGGTGTGTGACTGCTCGCTGAAGGATTTGAGGGTCCCTCTTCCAGTCTCTAGACCAGGTTCACAGACACACAGTTTCGATCATGCTTGTTGATCACTTAAGCAATACACTTGCCTAGTACGCATAAGGACATCTGCATCATAACTATATCATGAGTGCATGTGTATTTTTGTGTCCCAGGGAGCAATTGTGATACCCCCAGGAAAGAGAGTCAATAGGTACAAAGCAGATTCCATTTTCTAAACGTGCTATGTAGACCCTGAACATTTTTTTAAAGCCTGTTTCTACACTAAAAAAACCCAAACTAAAAAAAACTAACAGCCAAAAAAACCCCTGTTAGATATGGCTGCTATTACTGAAACATGGTCAGATGAGTCATGGTACTACAATATTAATATCAACTGGTTCTGTGAAGACAGAGTAATGATTGTAGTAATTTACAGTTTATGACCAGTTTAAGGTTCACACTGTCTGAAGCATTTTTCACCTCTTAAAAAATCCATCCTTCTCAGAGACTCTGTTGACTGGGAGTGCCTCGCTTTTGCTCCTGGCCATTGTGTGTGTATTAATGTGATACTTGCTGATCCCCAGGAGCATGAAGCTAAACGCAGTAAGGTTTTATGAAATTCAGTTAATGACTTTCTGCTGTTATATGTTACTTTTTTAGACTGTAGCTGAGTAATATCTGTAGCTATTGTAGTACTAGAGCTACGCGCCTCTGTTGAGCGTAACTTTGGAAAATTCACCTACACTTTAGGACCATATTGAGAGAAATAGTGTAATCCCTGGAAAACTACGGAGCTTTAGTTGCAGTTAAAGATTATTCCTCAAATTATTCTCATCTCTGTTGTTTTCTGTATGGTGCTGTATGATGGTACATGTGACACCATTTCACACTAGTACAAAAGTCAGTACGATGAATACGACTTCTAATAAAACTACCAGGTAGTGTGGTGACCAGTGTGGTTGTAACTTGCGAGAGTGTCCCTTTCCACCTTGTTGTGTGGTCAGTGCATGAGAAAATGCAAATTGTCCTGCTGACAAATGACAGATACAAAAATGTGAATCCTAACTGCTGCTGCAAAGAAACCACATTATAAGGAATGAGAAAGTAATGCTTAGAAGTGTTGTCACCTGTGGAGGAGAAATAAGTCCTGTTTAACCCTTAGTACGTAAACGCAGTGAGTGTTTCCAAAATACACACATTGCAACCATAAACCTTAACCCACCTGCAACATTAAGGAAGCTGTACCATTATGGCCCTGTGCTGAAGTAAATGTATTAAAATGAAAATAGGTTCAAGTTGAATAGCAATGAGCTGAAGTAATGCAGCTATTTGTGGCAATAAATCTTACAACACAGCGTAGGCGCAATCAGCAGAAGGTTTAAATGGAGTGAGGAAAAGCTGAAGTGGTCTGATTAATTGGGATAAAGTCCTCTGTGGTGGGAGGAAGACCACACTGACAGAGCTGATTGCAGGAAGGAAGGGTGAACTGCTTATGTTTATTAGAACACTAACTCATTGAGCTGATAATACAGTTAAATTACATTATTACTCTGCTAGATTTTTATTTAAACTGCATTAGACTGCAGAAATCCCAAAATAAGCTCTCTGTTTCACTAACAAAACAGTTGCTACCCCAAAGACTGAGTAAAAGATTACTGTTTGACAATTCATGTAAAAAAATGATGTGAATCAAATTAAAGGGATGGACCAAGCTTCTTAATGTTTTATTTTTTTACTTAATGTAAGCGGTGTTCACAATGGTGGGGTTACTAGAGACTGAATGATGAAGTGATTAGGTGGTTCGAGTATGAAATCTTTGGCTTCAGCCTTGGAACTCTGTAGGATGATATTTGAACATGTTGAAATTTGGGACTTAAATGGTGTAATTTTGATGTATCAATAAATGGTTTTGGTCCAAAGAAAAACTACGAAGGCCTGTAAAACCTCTAAATAATTATGTGTTTTCAACAACTAAAAACATATCCTAAAGAAATGGCATTCTATTTTGATAAAATCAGAATATTAAATTCCTGGGTTGATTTTGCTTGTTTAACAGGAAATGAATTATATAAACAAAGTTACAATTATGAAATTAAAATTTAATATATTTTTATTTTATGAGAATAAAACTAGAATGCAGAGTATTTATATCAAAATTACTACCTGCATTTGCAAAATGTATTCTGTCAAACTGTCATATGTCCTCAGGAGGTTCTGCTGTTTAGAGAACAGTGTTTTACAATGGGAAAAAATGACTTGCTGAAATACTTTAATCTACTATTGTGTGTGATGTATATTTAAAATTAGTGTTTCCTTCTGTCTGATTATTGTGTTTAGTTTCACATTTCATAATTTTGAGGCATTAATATTTTATAATGTAAGTATTTTTAAATGACAGTTGTAGTCATTATGGGAGTGCCAACTATTCTCTATTTTTATAGTTACCAGGGAATTTATTGTTGATATAATGTGCCATATTGACATCAGTGAAAACAATAAGACTGTTCATTTTCAGATTTTCAAGCGTTTCTACTTTGCCTGGTTAACGTACTTAATTTCTCACCACGACAAATTACTTTTCCAGTGCCAATGTTTTAAACTTTGTGTTCAAATCAGTTTTGGATACTTGTTTTGAGGAAGCAGGTGTCTCTGAAATCACGTGGGGTGAAATGCAGCACTCATACCTGAGTGAGGCTTGCAAGAGCACTGCTTTGCATCTTTTCCAGATCAGCTGCAAGGAAAACTGTGCTCATTGGCTCCCTTCCTAGTAGGTGAATGCTAGACTACAACTAGCAAGAAATTTTCCTCGGTTCTGGTCTGAGAAAGATAGAGAACAATGGTCTGACATTTAAAGACTTACTTTGCTATTAGCAGTGGCATAAATGATTAAGTCCTTTACAATCAGGAGAACTTAAAAATTCATTTTTTTTACCCCACAAAATTATACTTTATTGTTCCTTTCCATGCATGACTGATCTTAATCTGTGTAACTTCAAAAACTAAAGCTGAAGCTCAACAGCAAGCAGATGCTTGGCATTTGCAGCAGTGTGTAACCTTCAGAAGTTCAATACAATTTCAGAAATTGTTAGGTTGCAAAACATGCCTATCAGCTCAGCTGACCTTTAAGCTTCACTTCATGTTCACTTTAGCATTAATTATTCCATTTCATGAACGATGTTCTATACGAAGGATGTGTAACAGGTGGTACCCGTTGTACTTGCCACATCCTGTCAAACTACCTACAGTGGATGGAGAACAGAAAACTTCCTTATGCTGGTTGCAGTCAGGAAAATAAAACTATAGGCTGTTATTAAATGTCACTAGTGAAGCACAGTTAACAGTTTACTTATTAGTTTTCACAGAGAATTATGAAACTATTCCCTAAAAATGTCTCTGTAGTAATACCTGTATCCAAACAGAAAACAAACTACAAGCAAAGACATTGCAATGTCAATGATATCACAGAATGTGACACTTCTCATAGCACTGTAGAAAATAAGGATCTATTAAAATAAATTATTTAATCAAACAAAGTATTCAAACTTCAAACAATAATGGTAAAATGAGACAACAAAGAAGAAAGTTATTGTAGCATTTATGCTACCTTTTTAAAAATTAAATTATTTGTGAATAGTAGCTATGCCGGGGTTAATATCCAAATATTAAAGACATAATTTCTATCCAAAACCAGACTGGCATGGTAAAACAGGAAAAAAAGATTGTATATTCTTCTAGGAGTCGCAGTATTGTGTTGTCCATTGTAGCTGAAACAGGGAGTTTATGACCTCGTGCAGATTCTTTCTCAGTTAAAAAAATCTATTTTAAGTTTTGGTGCAGGTCAAAAGGTGGACTGATGCCCAGCCCGAGACTGTTGTTTCCCTGCCTGGATCTGCCAAACGATTTTTTTTCAGCAGGAGCAGTTGGACTTGGCAAGTGACACTTTCTTAGCCTTCTTCCCCACTTCAAACAGTATAGATTCTGCTTTGAATTTCCCAAATTTCAAGAGCCTCACAGCCATATTTTAATCTTTTACAGCAAGCTGTCTCTGCTGAAGAGTCTAGCAGCGTGCCCTCAAGTTCGCTTATGTTCAGCAATCAATACTGTGAGCGCCATCAGGAATCTCATTAGTGCAGGTTTTTCTTTCTTCTTTTTCTGGAGATAAGGAAATAATCTGGTCTTTTCTCCCGATATTAATTTTCATCAAGTGAGTGGATAATGATTAAAACAGTTATTAGATGTGCAAGTATTTGGTTTTCCTTTAACAGATGAAAAGATGTTTCAGCAGCGGATGACCTCACATAACATCAAAAGCTATAGGGAAAGTACAGAAGTGCAACTTGCTCACAGAATAGTTCTGACTGCTCCTTCTTTATGTAGGCCTAAACTGAGAAAATATTTTGATTTTTTTTCTTTTACTATATTGTTCTTCACTGACACTAGAGTATTTTGTTCCATTCTTGCAATTGCTCATTTCTATTATTAGAAAAACAGGGCACATGGAAAGTATATTTATGTAATATTTGCCATTAATGTGCAACTCAGTAATTTAGCATGGCTGAGTCATTTTAGGAAGGATGAAAGAAAAAACTCCAGCAATCTATTGATGAGTATAATCTCTTTCTCTTCATTTTGTCTTATTTTTCTCCAAGTTATCTGTTCAGCCCTTCTGTTGCGTTTTTATTTAGATCAATAAAACCAACAGAACAAGAAAAAGTGTATGCAAATACCAGAATATCTTAGGACTTCATAAAGAGGGGATCATAGGCCTATACATTTTTAAAGCTAGTAACATCTTTACCTGAACTTGAATGACATGAAAAAATATATTACCCTCAGACCTTAAAGTTCTTACAGTAAGAATAGAGGGGAAGCTATGAATGAAATGCTTCTAAATGCATAAAGATTTTGGCAAATGGCGCACACAGTGTCTGCTGGCATCCTCATAAAGTGGATCAGTTTACCATCAGTTGGAAAGACTTAAACAGCTGAACTGGTGCTGTGAACAAAGTACTGAGTGTCCTACAGCTGAACCTCTGAAGACACACAAATCTCCCTTTTGAGATGCTGTATTTGGGTTGAATATCAATTTTATTTTTTTAAAGTAAAACTTTATAGGTATAGGTATGATATCTTATAGAATGCAAACTGAGAAGAAACAATGAAAGCTCTTTGGCAGCCTACCTGCCCCCCTACATCTCCCCAAGCCAAGATTAAAAAGTCCACGTAGAATTGAGATTTTCCTTTTTATGTTAGGCCCAGGGAGGTTGTGGATGCCCCATCCTTGGAGGTGTTCAAGGCCAGGTTGGACGGGGCCCTGGGCAACCTGATCTAGTAAATGTGTATGTTTGGTGGCCCTGCCAGGCAGGGGGGTTGGAACTACATGATCCTTGAGGTCCCTTCCAACCCGGGTCATTCTATGATTCTATGATTCTATGATTCTATGATTCTATTTTCTTAGTTCAAAACTTTAAAAAAAAAATTTAACAGCATGTTACAACATTGTGTTTTCCTTGTTTGCAATTTGGTAACCTAAAAATGACTTGAGACATTGTAAACACAAAAATAATCATATTTTTGCTGGGCCCTGAGATACATTTCTACAGTTGGGTTAAAGTTCTAGAAAAAAAATTGATAGCGTTTAATAACAGGAGACCTTATACAACAGACACAGAGGAGCTTTTTAGTACAGGGTGTTTTTTGGCATTCTAACAAGAATCTTGCTACGCAGAATGGGCCTGTTGGTAAAAACCAGAAAAGACACAACGTCCATAAACACATGGATTTGGTGTTTTTCTTTCCAAAAATATAAAATGTAGATATGGAGGAGATAGGTGAGGCAAACGAAAGAAAAGAACCTGTGATGGGTTTACCCTTGGCTGGGAGCCAACCCCACACAACCTGTTTGCTCACCCTCCCCACTTTCAAGGGTTGGGGGAGAGAATTAAAGGGGTAAAGGGAAAAAAGGACTTGTGGGTTGAGATAAGAACAATTTAATAACTAAACAACAATAATATTGGAAATAATACTATATACAAATATACAAATGAGTGACACACAGTGACACTGCCCCCCCACCCGATGACCAAGGCTCAGCCTGTTCCCGGCTAATGATCCCGGAGCAGGGAGAGTCCCAAAACCGCACTCACGAAACAGAGATAACAGTCCAAGTGTCCCAGACCCGGAGCTGACCAGGGGGGAGAGAAGGCCTTGGGAGAGGGACCACCTGGAGCAAGATGATCCAGAGCAAAAGGAGACCCAGAACAAAAATGGGACAATCATCTGGAGGGTCCTCACCTATATACTGGGCATGACATATATGTTATGGAACAGACCATTGGCCACTTTGGATCTCAATCCTGAACCTAAGATCAAATCCTGGGCTGGTCACTGGGGCTGTGCTCGGCTGTGCTCCCTCCCAGCTTCTCCTGTTTGCAGACAGCCAGAGAAGCTGAAAGACCTTGGCAGTCGCATAAACATCACTTTTTATCAGCTTTCTTCTGAGCACAAATCCAAAACACAGCCTCTTGCTGTCTATTATGAAGAAAATTAACTCTGTCTCTGCTTAACCCAGGACAAAGATGAAAATTATTTATTATTTTAAAAAATGGAAAAAATATTTTAAAATTAGAGATCTCCCTTAACCCCCAAGGAGGTTTCCCTTTGAATCAGTACGAAGCACTAACTTTTTGCCTAGGGCTGAGTTACTTTAATTCATTTAGCAAAGTCTCTCCATCAGCCCGTTCCTTCCCGCATGCTGCTATTTTAAACAAAATTCACTGAACTTCAGTGAAAAATAAACAGGAGAAGGAGACACTACACCCAGGAAATCTACCAGAAAAGAATTCATCACTGCCAGCTCCTACAGAGTAAGAGGAATAGGATTTTCCCAGGGTGTAGGAGACCTGAGTTTTTAATCTTTTATCTGCCTAAAGAAATTAAAAGAAATATTTTCACCTCCTAGGGGACTATTCTGCATATTTTAAATAGACTCTTCAACACTTTTGGTTTAAATTGTTTTACCTTATATAACGTATGTTCTTTTATTTTAAGTGCAGATTGTTACCAAATACAAGAAATTTTGGATTTTCTGTTTATTTCTGTGATTTTTATTAATGTTATGAAAAATGTATGCCATAAGCGAATTTTATTTGTACTCAGGAGGATTCTAGTGCAATAGCTACATGATTCTATACTGAACAGATTGAAATCCAAGTTTAATTTGCAAAAATCAATGGATGTGCTGAATTCAGTCACATCTGCAAAGATCGTAGTAACACATCCTACACGCTGGTGATACTGTGAAATGTTTATTGTGTACTTTGAAAGATTTCTATTCCTCCTTGAGCAGCAGGGAAGCACTGTTTCCTGGATTGGCTGACACAGGTCAGCAACACTGATGAACTCGAGGGTTTTCATTGCCAAATGAGTTACAGAGGATTTTTTCACTCCCTTTCTTCTTGCTTTTCAATGTCCTTGATAAATTGAGGGAGAAGAAACCTGACATAGGCTCATTATGTTTGTAGTTATGTGTATATTAAAAAAAAAAAGATATGTAATAAAAGAGGCACTATAGGTAACATTTGTAAAACAAAATGTTTTTCAACAAAACAATTTTTTAAAATTTTGCTTATTCTCACCTAAATAGTGAAGATTTTAACCCAACCTTTCCATTCTGTTGTCCATATAGGTCAATGAAGACACAGTAAGGAAAACTCTCTGAATGCAAGACCTCACGGAACTGTTTCTAGAATGCGATCTAAAATACTTTCAAAAGGAGTTTAAATATTTTAATTTCTGAACATAACCGAAGATTAAAAGACTTTGAAAGTCATGGCGTGCTGTGAAATAACGTGTGTAGAAACATGAGTGTTGGTGCACTGGAAGAAGATGGGTGAATGAGGACAGGGAAATAGTTTACAGTAGTATTTTCCAACCTATATAAATCAGAACTTGTATTTTCACATCTTCTTAACATGCCATGTGAATTGATAGAGTGGACAGTTTCCCATTTCCAGTCAATGAAGACCATTTGTTCTCCAGCTGTAGTGGTTTACTGAATTGTCATCCTCTTCAGCTTTTCCTTCCTTTTTTTCTGTAGTTAGTCTACAGAGCTCTTCTAGTTGTTTCCAGTACTTCAGCTGTGACATTGTCAGGCACAGAGATACACTTCACACTTACAAAAAAGATCCCATAATGACATCCACTGAAAAATGTTATTAACAAGAACAATGTAGACTGAAATAAAGAGGGTAGAGGGTGCTGGATCTGCCTAGCTTTCTTATTCAGCACGAGTGTTGCATAGTGAACAGAGTGAATTTAATTTCCTATACCTTCTGATTTATAAACCACTTCATTCTCTGGATTATTTAAATTTATCAAGAGAAAAGTAAAATTTTCTGAGTTGGTATAACGGTGATGCACGTGTTTATATGGATATCAGTAAGAAAGACACTCAGACTCCATGAAGTATTGATTAAAATTCCATTTATTAGAAACTACATAAGAAGGAAATAGGGGATATGATGGATTATGTTAGATGGTGGGAACCCTGAGCTGTGCAGCATCGACAGACCTCTAGGCACAGCACAACGCACAGGTCCCAACTGCTGAGAGGATCCCCAGCAATGTGGGCTTCAGAGCTCTTAGAGAAGGTTCTTAGAAAAAAAAAAACCACTCTATTTATAATTTCTACTGTTGAGGAAAAGGATGTTTTTATGAAAACACACTGCTTCACTTCAAGATAAGACGAAGTCACGCAGGAGCCAAATGCAAGCCGCCTACAGGCTCCCTCACTATAATTAGTCAGCTAATTTTATCCTGTAGTTAAGGGCTATGTTCCCAGCACAGGCCTGCACCTTTTCAGGTCAACACTTTGAGTGGATCACTACAACCTTAATGTACAATAGTTTCTATGAAAGAACCGCTACACCTAGCACTCAGAGCTGTCCTCTTATTAGTCCAAACTCATTAAGATTCACATGTACAATGTAGATTCCTTTGTAGCTGGTATTAGCCACCCAATTCACCAAGCTTGATCCTTCCTTTCTTCACCTCTGGTTCTTCCCCTAAGCATCCTAATGCATATTTCCCCAACCCTTAAAAAAGTCCCATAAATTTCACGCAATTGCTCTTTCCCCTGCATACCACACCCCATTAGGCAAAACCCCATCATATACTCCCTTGACTCCTCTCTGGGCTCATGTCCCAGAAAGTAGAATGGGTGAATCTCTGTCCTTTGGTAGCCTTAGGAGTAACCAATTTTCACTGATTAGGTCGCTAAGATTCCTCCAACCGTCATTGGTCTTCTGTTCCTCAACAAGCCTTTGTGTTGAATGTGATCAGCAACAGGCAACAAAGACGACTATAGAGACATCATGCTCAGTTGTGCTACTCTGCATGAGAAAACTAGTAGGTTACATCTGAGATCCTTGCTGTCAACTGCATTCTCTGTAGACTAACTTTCAAATTTTCCATTTTAGGGAGGACATATGATTTATAATAGTCACAATAGGTTGCTCACCTTTGAAGGAAATAAATTCTTCATTGATGTCAGAGAAAATTACTTAACTGGAGAACTTCATAAGTTGTTACAGGAGGTGGTAGACTTACAAAGATGAAGATAAGGTTTTTAAGATTTAAAAACAACAACAAAAGTAGTGAGGCAACTACTTTCTAAATTCATTATTGACATTTCTTCCCTGTCTCATTTCCATTCCCTCTCCTCTACAGTTTACATCTGACTGTGGGAAGGTATTTTAGACAACTTCCACATCTTTTCTCGAACAACTCAGCTTTCTACACATTATGATAGCTTTGGGTCAAACTTTTGTCCTTTGGACAACTGTTGAGATGTCCTTTTATAACTTTGCTTTATTATTTTGTTGCACTTCTAATGTCAAATCTCCATTCGCAGACAGTTATGCTGAATATAACTTAAAGCTTTGGCAAACTGGCTCTCTTAATGTTCCAAGTAAGAACATACTTTGTTGCTCTATGATTTGTATGCATGAACTACATTTAAGCAGTTTGTGAGCATGAAGACACAAGCAACTAGCATTTCAAGGTCAGTATTTAATGATTCTCTATCTGTCAGAGTAAGTTTTAATGGCCTACATGTGACACATTGATTAATAAAGTAACCATCTACAAAAGTTTTCATTGGTGAATGAGATGTTCTAGAAATTCCATTTAGATTGAAATCAGCTATACTGTAGGTTTTTTCTCTTTAGCATTCTTTGGAAAGATGCCAAAGGAGAGTTTCACCTTATTTTGCACTGTGAAAATGTTGATTTACTTCCTGACCAGAATGAAACCATTTGTGTAAATTGATGCCTGCTATAACACCAGGTAAAGCACCATCATCACAGCACATTTACTGAATAATTGAGGTGGGACAAATTTTGCAGTTATTTACATCCACTTATTTTCATTGTGAAGTGAGTGGACCTCAGAGAGACTAAAGAGGGATCAAAACAGGTATTTTAACATTCAGACATTAGGCTGTGTTAATTAACTGGTGGATACTCAAAGTCTCAACACAGTGATCCAAAAATTTGCTACCAGTAGCTGGAATTCATCTGTCTTTTTTCATGTTCTTTGAGACAAATTTCTTTGCAACAAATTTCTTTGTATGTTTCCACTGCACTTTCTGATTGTGAAAGATTCTGGAAGTCCCTGTCAGAATCTCAGGAAAAACAACTTTGCAGAAACTTCTCTCCTACCTGCTCAAAGCACTTTATGCATTCTGCCTAATTTTCATGCGATATGACTTCCTACAGACAAATGTCTAGATCTGTTGATTATCTTCAAGGTGTTTCTTTTCATTTTATCTATGGAGATGCAGTATCACACGGCATATTTATGACATCTCTATACCACAACGAATACTAGTGGGCACAGGTTCCTATTTAATTTTCCTTTACCAACAGACTAGGATGTTCAGTTCTTTGAGCATCCCACCCAACAGACGTGTTACGTATCAAATATAGCTAACGTTGTACCTCTCTGGTTCTACTGCACTGGTATAACGTCCAGGGACTGAGTTGGAATCACAATCAGAAGGAAGCTAAGCTTCTAATATTAGGTCACTTTGGTTCTGTAAGATGGATACCTCTCAGCAGTGCCTTTG
>NW_010113402.1:0-2994 GCF_000699245.1 Pterocles gutturalis | reverse complement strand
AGAGACCACCACATGCAGAAAAACCATGGCATTTCTGTTCCAGTGTGTACTGTTTCTTTCTGTGTCTGGTATACTTGGGTCCATGATTGTGCAGAGCCCTCATCTGTGGCTTCAAAATCTGCAAGAAGGACTTTCTGTTGACACTGTAATGTGTCACTGTAATGCCACATTACTCCTCAAGTTGCTCCCTGTGTTTTCTGAATGTACTTTGAAGCAAGCTTCTGCTTTTCACAATTTCTGTTAGCAAGAAAGGCTGACTGAATGATCCCAGTGCCACATTTCAAACCACAGTGCGTGCTTTGCTCATCAGCCTCATACCCCCAAACATTTAAAAAGTCTTGTCGAGCAAGTTTGTTGTTAGTTATATTAGCAAGAGTAGAGTAAGGACCACTAAGATCTTGATAGAAATGAATATTTACTACTGTCTGCATTAAAAACTTCCTTCTCCTCTCCCATTCATTGCAACTTCTCAGTGAGAACTTCCACTTTAATGTATCTGCATTCCATCTTCAAATGTGTGGAACTTTCTGGGTTTCCTTTCGATACTCCTCATCATCACTAGGCTTGCACAACTGTAACTTGATGGGACAGATAGTTCTGGTCTTTCCATATAGCTTCTGAGAAACGTGGCTTGGCAAGCTATGTTGTAATACGAACAAACCTGCAAATAAAAACAGAAATTCACCCAGATCTCAAAATAGATCTTCCATACCACAAAAGAACATTTCCTCCTGAATGAAACTTGTCAAGCTCTGAAAAAAAATGCTGCCTGTAAATGAACTTGAATGTCAGAATGATGAAGTTTCTTGAAACACTCCTCCTACATAGCCAGAAAATGTACTTTATCTGGGGAGTTTTTTGAATGTATAAATGCAAGCTACTGTGTACAACCAGTTACTATGTGTTAGCTAGTATTGAAGTTAATGAAGCTTTACAGTGACTGAAGGTCTGCTGTTTTTATTAAAAAAAATAAATTAAAAACCAAAAAAGGTCCCCAAAACTAGATACCATCATTACAATGTATTTTTTCTTGCACAGGGATTCTTCAGTCTCATCTCTTTAGAGTCATTAAGGTTTATTATTGTTATTTCTCATTTTAATCACCTTCCGTGCCTCCATTTATGCTTAATTGCAAATTGTTTTCCAAAGAGCTTACCTCTGAGGACTCTACTATTGGTTTTGACTGTATTGAAGAGAAAGGATTAAACTTTAATTCATTCCCAATTACAGTGAAATGAAGAATATGAACCAGTAGTGACATATAAATGTCTCTAGAGGTGTATAAGAAATTGAAAAGCTATATCGTTACTCATGCTGCTTGATAAAAATAAAATAAGTAAAAATTCAGTGTAATAATATCACTTCTCAGCATACAACTAGAATAGAAAAAAAGTTAACTTCCACTGTTTTAAATGGAAACACTAAGATAATATTTAACATTCATGTTCCCAAGGTAACCTAAAATCTCTAGCTGTGTATTGACACAGCTATGGATTTATCCATCTGTCCTCTGCCTATATAGCTTACCTGTCATTTATCTTTTATATCTCTTATATCTTACATCTCTCCTTGAAGATATACCTCATATCCACCTTGCTAAAGTCATATATATCTTATATGTATCTTATATCTGTCCTTGTTAAAAGAGAAAAGACATGTTGACAGATGCAGGGTTGTTCTTGGATTATGTGGTGATTCCATTCCCAACCAGACTATTTAGTGCTTTTGTAGTTTAGAATAGTAAAGAGTAAAAAATCAATACCCACTGCAAATGGAATGATCAGAGAACCAGAGAAATTTACAATGCTGACCCTCTTGTTTGATTCCTAATATATGCTAAACATGGGAAGGGAAGTTCCAATGGACCCACAGATTTTTCAGAGTTTTAATGACTCGGTTCTGATATGTACAGACTGATAATCTTTCGGCAGACTCCATTTTGGAAGAACTATAAAAACTCACTTCTTGGCCTGTGCAGGTTGTGCAACCTTCCAGGATCATTACTGACAGAAAATCCATCCCCCTTCTCATTTACAAAGCTAATTGGAAGAATGACAATTCCAGAGAGCAGCCAGTTCAGATGTCAGGGAATATATTTTCATCCTCTGACTCCAAAGTCAGATATTTTTCATGAAAACACATTATTACAATCTGAACAAGACTTCTGTCATGTTATTATATGCTCAACAAGAACTTTGTAGCATGGTTTTTTACTCCAAATATTTTGAAAAGATGGACTTAGATTTCTCTCTCCCTATATCCTACAAAAATCATCCTAATTACTTGGTAGGAAATAAAATTATAAAACAGGTGTACTAAATAAGTCATTTAGTTGGTTCCATGACCTGACAAAAGTCAGTACCATATTCTAAGGCAGAGTAAAACAGTGGAGAAATACCCCGTGCTGCTTCCCTCATATTCACTGTTGTCTTCTACCAGTCTGTAGCTTTAACAGAGGAGGTATCTACTAAGATTTGTCATGAATGTCGGATTAGCTTTTGAAAACATGCAAATTCCTATTACTCAAAATGTACTATGTCAAATAATTTAACAGCTTAAATATGCACTATATGAAAAAAATGTTCTTTATAGTTTCATTTTACATTGATTTCAGTTTCACCACTTCTGTGAGAACGACTTCTCTGAGTCTGTCTTGTAAGCTGTACCTGTAAACTGGAACAAAATTTCGTCTTATGTTTCTCAACTCTTTTAGAATTTGCTTTCAGATTTTTTTTAAATGAGAAAGAGAACTCAAGAGCAGAGTATTTTCTGAGTAATAAGCTCAAAGAAATAATAAATATATAAATTTAATCTACTTTTTTTACACTCCAAAAACCTGAAAAATTACTTATTTCAATTTTCTTTGTGATTACTGTAGTAGAAATTCAGAAAAGTATTCATCACATTATAAATATTTAAGTCAACTAAATGCCTTCATTTCACATTAATATAAACAGTATTTTCCACATTACAGAATCACAGAATCACAGAATG
>NW_010113401.1:0-87449 GCF_000699245.1 Pterocles gutturalis | reverse complement strand
TGTTACCTCGGGACAGAAGTAACCCGAACTCGGGCAGGTCCCCTGTGGGGACTCCGGGCGTCGTTTCATTCGCAGCTTTATGCGCGGAGCCAGGGGAAGGAGGCTTCCCCGGGCTTGCGGAAAGCAGGTGGAAAAGTTTCCCGTTGAGCGGGAAAAGCTTCTGGGAAACAAGTTCAGCTCTTTGCTAAATAGTTGCACCTCACATGTTTTTATATCCTTTGAAAGTACCAGGCTCGGTTTTGTAGCTAGAGGTGTCGGGTAGAACTTCACGGCAAGAGCGTTGAACTGGAGTAGCTGAGCACTGGTATTAACACACTGCTGCACAGAGAGACTTGGTGAGACAGTATCAGCAGTTTTTCTTGGGAAATTTTAAAAAGTGGTTTTCCTCTTGATGTCAGAGTGGGGGTTCTGTGGGAAGAAGTGAAAGAAGAATGAGGAAAGGGAAGATCTGAGAAGAGGTAGAGAACATGTTACAGGAAATTGAAAAGAAGAAAGTCTGGAGGGGAGAATAAAAAGCAAAAAGCAGATTTAGTGCTGAAAAATCACAGAGTAAAAAGATACCACAAAAGCAGGTTTGATTGTTAAAATGTCTTATTTAGTTAATAGGCAGGATGAAAGAGCTGGTTAAAATCTGCTGTGTAGAAAACGTCACTCCAGTACGTGGCTGACTTAGAGATTCTCCTTTACAGTTTGACCAGCTCAGTACTGTTTAGATACTGCTTGGCACTTACACAGTGGAAAATTCACGAGTATACTGGGAAGTAGTGGTAAAATTCACTGTGTAACATCACTGAATATTTTCCTTGCTGTTCAGCCAATCCTGTTATTAAGTCATATTAAAAAAACGCAGTAGGAATGTGATTGACAGTGCATTACTATTAAATACAAAACACTACTCAGCAGATTCCTTATTTAAACAGCAGAGTAATAGCCTTGTGGGTTTGGGACAGCCCAGGATCATTTCAGCCTGGTTAGTGAAAGTTTTATAGCATGGGGCCGTCTTTATTGTGGCATGGAAATAGTTTTAGGGCATTTTTTTTTTTTTTATTGATTAGCTTAAACCTACTGCTGCTTGTCATAGAGGTGTTCTTGTATGGCAGAGGGGTCAGCTTGTATCTGTAGGGTGATCCATATATTTTTAAAATTGTGTACTGTGCTTTGTCGACTTTTTTTTTTCTTTTTAATGACAAGCTATGTCACAGCTGAAAATGAAACTAGGGTTCCTGTATCATTGTGAAAATTATACTTTGAACTTTGTGTGACATCTTTGGTGGGATATTAATTCTAAAGCTTTCTCCCAAAAGCAATGCCAGTTACTTTAATAATATTGCAGTTGCACCCAGAAATTGGTTCATGTATGAGCCTATCATGCACAAAAAAAAAAAAAAAAAAAGTGCTTGCTAAGTGAAGATTATTATTAATTGTATTTTATGGTATCTGCTGTGTGTTACTGCATTTGCAGATGGGCCTGAAGACAGTAAGCTTGCAAATTAATGAAGGGTTGATCCAATTCGTATGTGCTAAAATTAAGGGAACAATTCTCATCGATAGGATTGGACTTAGAAAACAGCTTCATTTTATCTTCCCCTCATTTTGTAATGACTTTGAAAGATATTCTTTCCCCCCCCCAGAAGTAAGGAATGCTCACTAAAAAGCAGGAAAATGTGCTTACAGTTGCTGTACTTTTCTGGTACCACGTCTTAGAATGTGATTACACTTTTAAAAATTAACTTCCTGTGAAAATTATACTGAATCATACCCATATGTGGATATTTGTTTGTTCTTGTACAGGCAGTAATGTTTTTACCATTCGCCATGACACACAGAACAAGTGCATACAAGTTAAAAACTCATGGATAGTGATAGATGACTGCAAGGAGACAAATAAAGATTTATGGAAATGGGTATCCCAGAATCGCCTCTTTCATTTGGGGTCCAAGCAGTGCCTGGGACTTGATATATTCACCAAATCACCGTCTCGTCTGAAAATGGTTGATTGTAACTCAGACCTAATGCTGTGGTGGCGATGTGCTGATGCTTCCATCCTTGGTGCATCTCAGTACAAAGTTACTATCAAGACTCCCTATGTAACTGCGAGCATAAATGCAACAGACCAGTGGAGAAGCAACAGTTCCTCTGATGATATATGTCGGTATCCTTACCATGGTAAGTTTGCACAGACGTTTGGAGGATTTTTTTTATAAGGACTTCTTGCAGTACGTCTATATACCAATAAATTCTTAAAATGAATCATATGAAAAGCCTGGTCAGCAAAGCAGTAGAATGTTTTGCTGTAGAAAGATATTGATATTCAAGTATGAAACTTTGTTTTTAATAAAAAATAAATATGCACAACCACAGAAGTTGTGTTATTAAGTGTCTTTCTTAGCATGTTTAAATCCCTCCCCCCCGTATTTTAGTGAGACCCTATTTAATTATGAAATGTCAACCACGTTCTATCAGAACTGACACTGTCCTCTTCACAGTGGTGAGGATTTTGCTGTTAGCTCAAATAAGAGAAGGATTTGAGGATATTTTCTTTGCTGGTAGGCTGTACAATCAAATTCAGTGCATGCTGCTAGCTCACAGCCTGTTGGACTGTCAGGAACCATCCGTTTGCTTTGGCCTGATAGTCTGTCCACTTGCCATGGAAGCCAGTCTCATCTAAAATCTAATGCTTGCATGAAGTGGTGAAAACGTGCTTTACGATGTTTAAGAGAAGAATTTTCTTTGTATTTGAATTGTTCAAAGTGGCCAGTCTGAAGAGCCCAGTAGGCTCCAGTTTGAAATGTTTCCCTCTCCTTGTATGTGTTGATTCCTGGAGACGTGTTGTGTAGTACTCTGTGCATGCCACCTGGATTTCAATGGGACAATGTGTTTATCCCTAACTTACAGGAAGGGGGAAGCAAGTTTCTGCTGTGTTACGCCCCACTCAGAAGAAAAAGTACAGAAAAATATTCTTCTCTCTTTTCTTGCAGTTCTGGTATTGCTGTATGTTATTTGTAACAATAAGATAGGGTGTTTTAAGACCACAAGTGCAATTTGTGTACTTTCAAGTTAACTATGTCTGTACAAGCAGTAACATTGATTTGCTGTCCTTTCCTCCCCTCGTATTTACTTCTCATATTTACTTCTTTTTTTTTTTTTATCCCCTTCAGAGGTTTATACCAAAGATGGGAACTCCTATGGAAAACCCTGTGAATTCCCCTTTCTATATAATAACACGTGGCATCATGACTGCATTCAGGATGAAACGCATACGGGTGGGAAATGGTGCGCCACATCTGAAGATTATGCTCACGATGGAAAATGGGGAATCTGCTTACAACCAGGCACGTTGGGTTTCTAAACAGATGTCCTAAAAGTGTTCTGTCACTTCACATTTGTACGACTCCACCTTGGTGTAGCACGTTGCTGTTAAGCTGGGTAAAAGCAGGTCCCTTTTCTATTGCAGCATTGGCAGTACAATCAGCACACACTTTGCAGTATATGTGATTGCCAACATAAAAGTTAATAGACCCTCAGTATTGTATTTTTTCTTTTGAAACTTTCATGGTGTTTCAGTATAGTTGTAATTACAAGTACATTCTTCTTCCTTTAAGCAGAGGATGGTTGTCATGATGTCTGGGAACATGATCCGGGATCGGAAAGTTGCTACCAGTTTAATACACAGTCTGCTCTTTCTTGGAAGGAAGCTTACGTTTCGTGTCAAAGGCAAGGGGGAGATTTACTTAGCATCCAAGATGCATCTGAATTAAGTTACATACAAGGTAGGTGTAACTATTCATGTAAGAATATCAGGAAATCTTGACAAATTAAAGTAAAGAGAGCATTTTAGTTTCTGTCTTAAAAGTCTGGGTTAAAACTTGATTGTATTTAAAATGCATTGGTACTTTCATTTGTGTAGCAAAAATAAGCAGCTCATCTCGCTTTAGAGATTGGTAGTTTTTTAAATTTATCAGTGTGATTTCATTGTAGTGGCTAGCTGTTGTTCATATTTATAATGAGGAATGGTCCCAAAACCTCAAATATGGGCCAGAGTGGCAGTTGGTGTTTTAGCAGCATGTTACCCACTTGTCATGAAATCGTCCTAACACTGATGTTTAGGCTTGGCCTGGAGGAGTTATCAGTGTGCCTTTGGGAATATAAAACCAAAGGACAAACATCTGAAGGCATTGGGGGGGAAGACTTCTGTGGGTAAATTCCTCCTCAGTTCAAGAAAGGTTGCATGTCCAATTACAGCAGCAATCTTTCTTTCCTCAAATGCATGCCCTTTCAGATCACATTTTTAATTTAAAGGAGACCAATAAAGGATGAACATTTTATACTAATTGTTTTCTTAAAAAAATAATAAATTTATCTCCAGCTAAGGATGGTGTCGCTGAGATCTTTTGGATTGGCTTAAATCAACTAGACGTTTCTGGAGGTTGGCAGTGGTCAGATCACAAACCTTTAAATTTTCTCAACTGGCATCCAGGTAATGATGTTTCTGGTGGTATTAACAATATTCACAACATGAAATCATATTTTGCTTTGCTTTTTTTTTTTTTTTTTTTTTTTACCCTTTTCTACTGGACTTCATCAAAGCAATCGTCGTTCCATTTCTGTTAAAAGTTTGGAAGCATCTTCTCCTCCTAGCCAGTGAATCTTTCTGCACTCATTCTACATTTGTGGATGATTAGGTTAATAAATCTCTAGAAAGGTAAAAGTTTAAATGGACCTCAAAGATACTATTTAGTAAAGGGATCTGCAGCTTCCCCAGATGCTGAATTTCTCCTCCCTCTGACAGAATAGCATTGACTTCCCTCAGATATTACAATTATTGATGTATGTGCAAGAACTGACATTACTTACAAGCCTACGTTGTGTTTTGAAACTTGAAGGTTGCTTAAATTTGTTTCGAGGTGAAGACAAAAGAAGTATAAAACGTTTGAAAAACTTTTTTTAATTACTCCCAAGTTCCTAGCAGAATTGATGAGAGTCTTGTTTGTTTGGAAGTTTCACCATGTATTTGTAATATTCTCACAAATATGCCATGGATGTATACATATATGAGAATCCTGGAGGAATAATAATCAGAAATACTGAAGCTAATATTGTTCTGTCATTCAAGCTGAATTTGACCTTTTTAAAGTGGAATTCTCTTTTTTTTTTTTTTTTTTCACTTCAGTTTCTAGAATAGTGCTGCAGCATGAATTCTGTGAAAAGATAACCAGTGATTTCTGTTACTTCTTTGAAAGCTTTACTAAGAAATTTCTGTGAGATTTTCCAAATGTGGCCTGTCTTTTGGAAAGGTTAAGGACTTTACTGCTACTTATACTACTGGCTGCACCTTCTTCTGGAACAGTGATGACACTGTAGTGCTGTAATGCAGAGCTAGAGACTAGACTATCCTGAGTTACAGTGCTGTAATTTAGGCTGCAGTCATGGCAGACATACTAATGTCTACCCCTCTTGTGAAAAATACTGGTATCTAACAAGGACTTTGCTAGCTGCAAGTTGTGCCCGTTACTTCTTACCCTTTCACTGTACACCTCTGAAAAGAGCCTGGCCCTGTCTCTCCCATAAAGAACTGAGATCCACCCTGAGCCTTTTCTATGTGAGACTGAATGAACCCAGAGCAGGGGAGCTGTGGTGCTCTGTGTAGGACACAGCTTGGGTTTGTACTGGGGCTAAAAAAAGAGGAGGCCAAAATGTACCCTTGGAAAGGGGCTCTAAGGGAAGCTGGGGACTGCAAAAAAAGTGTTCTTCTCTGTGATATTTTTCATCTGGGTCCTTGTATCAGGCTTCTGTTAAGGTAAGTGTTGTGGTTAGTGTGGAGGGGAAGAGTGCAGAGCAGTGTTTGGAGTGGGGCTGAAAAGGGGCTGCCAAAGGAAACTGAGGGCTGCAAAAAGGGTTCTCCCCTGAGATATTTCTAGTCTGGGAAAGTGCACAGCCAAGGGTTTGTTATATTGTAAATAGAACATTCCTCCTGGTTCTGTGATTAAACATTGGAAAAGATGACCAGATTCCTTGCTTCTGTAGTTTTCTGTCTTACAAAAAACTTTCTGCGGGACCTATGCAGTATAGGTGCTTTCATTCAAAGCATGTTCTTCAAATACAAGGTGCTGAACTATGCAAAGTGTATTATTCTTGTGTTGAAAAGCCATAGAAAAAGAAGCAGTCACTACCGTACTGTTTGATAACTTGTGCTCTTCTATTTTTGCTTGTTCCTGTGTATAGATATGGAGAGTTTGTCCCCGTTGGATGGGACTAGCTGTGTGGCAATGAATGCTGCTTCAGGTCAGTGGCAGAGTTACCATTGTGGGACTCCACTTCCATATGTTTGCAAGAAGTCACTCAACTTCAATGAAGTTCCAAGCCTCCCAGGTAGGACAGCTTGCATTTTTGCTTTTGTATGCTAGTGTGAGTGCAATGTTCACTTACGGAGTCTTTTTTTACCCTCCCCAAGCCTTCTACAGTGTCTCTGCCAAAACGCTTTCACAACAGCTTTGCGGTTTTTAGCAAAGCAGAAGCAAACTCTGTATCTTCAGTATGAAGATGATGCATCACAAACAGCTTTCATTTTTTGCAGCTTTCTTATTTGTATGTAAAGCGTTTTCCAGCACAGTCCTGCCCTTTTCATCAAATTTTCCTCCATGGCTTGTGCCTTCTTTCATGTGCCACTGAAAGTGTGGAAATGGCAGTGGCACCTCAAACCTTTCCATCTCTCCTTTAAGCCAGTTTTCTCTCTTGGTGTGTATTGACATAAAATGGGGCCTACCTGGGGCTTGGATCAAACTCTGTTGAATTCAAATAGAAGTAGTTAAATGACCTTCCTGTCCTTTGAAACCAGGCCCAGCACTGGAAATCAGAGTGCAACAGTTGTTAGCTTGCCCAGTGTGTAATCATTACGGGATCCATAACAGCTCTCACAAGATAGAAGTAAATAATACTATAGGAAAAACAGAATGCTTTAAAGTTTTATTGTCTCCTCCCTACACACATGTGTGTAGTGCTTCAGTTTTTACAGTGTCTTGCTGTGACATGTAACTGCTTCCATGTTTTTGGCCATTTACCTACACCTGAATTTCCAGCCCTTCCCGTATCCATGATGTGTGCTTTGGTTTTACCCAGTTTCCAGGGTTCAGGCCTATGGGGCTCCCATGGGAAAACTTCTACTGGAGAATGATTGTCCTTGTGTGAGGGGGAGGACTAGGGGATGAGAGGGATGAAGATAAGATGTCCTGGAGGTGGAAAGTGTCATGGAGTGTCACTGGCTAAGGCACATTCTCTCTGGCTCCCCCAGGGAAGGTGTGTGCCTTTGAGGAAAAAAATCAGTAAGCAGTTTAAATTTGACTGAACTACTTCAAATTTTTAAATTATCAGTTGAGAACTGGTTGCCAGTTAACCATCTGTATTTGTTCTCTGGCTCCTCAGTGGGGTATGTGGAGTTCTTACCGGTGTTAATACAGTATTTTATTAATTAAAAACCAAAATTCTTGTGATTGGAGTATTTTATAGTGTATTTTTTAACCAGAAAGGCTATTAGTGTTTACCTTTTTTCAGCATGCGTTAAAAAGTTTGAACTCTTGAATATCTTAGTTTTCAGAAGAAAAAATATTTTAAACTACTAATTTGTTTTGTTGTGAACTATTTAAAATTGGTCTTATGCATGATGCTGTGTATAGATAATAATGCCCTATCAAAGTGCAAACCTCTGCCAGAACAGAACAAGCAACTTTTTATTGAAGCTGCTGTCCTTCAATGAAGTAACTTGTTTTGCCCTTTAATACTTTTGAAGTCTTGCTTACTGTTACTTCTGAACCTTTCACTTAAACTCAGATCAGCTTAGTGTAATGCATTCCAGCTTTTACTTTCACTTCCACTAGCTTCTTACTCCTTCTGCTTACCTCATGGCCCCAAAATATTGCTAATCCCCATAATGCTGCTCAGTTAAGTCTATTTGCTTGACTAAATTCTGTTACTTAAAATACTAGCCCTGAAGAGACCTGAACACATTCTGGTCACTGCTTTCTGGCTGTGTTCAAGGTGCTGCCAGATTCAAAACATGAAGAAAATGCCATGTAAAACAAAAGCTTCTAATTCCATTTCTCTTCACTATTAGAGTTTTGGAGACATTTGGATACTCGCTGTGATTTGGGCTGGCTTCCCCACAATGGTTTTTGCTACATGCTGATAAGCAACCAGGCACCTTGGAGTACGGCAGAGGAGTTGTGCGAAGCAAATAAGAGTAACCTCATCAGCATGCACTCTTTAGCGGATGTAGAACTGGTTGTTACAAAGCTTCATAATGGTGAGTTGGGATACTCATAAAGGTCAAGCACAAAGTGCTGCACACTGTAAATTACAAACTGCTTTCCATGTTCTAGCATATGATTGTCATAGCCTCTAGCTTTTCAATGAAGGTGCTAATGCTGTGCTTGTACCCAGGCTAGCACTGAGTGTTGCTGTTCAGATCCAGTCCCCCTGTATTAGCTCTTGTTTTGTTTTTGATAAGTTTTATTTATTTATTTATTGGGCTAACCTACTTCTAGTTGCCTAATACCTTGTGTTTATTTTTCTCATTCAAAGAGAATCGTAGATAGTTGGGTCAATATAGACTGTGACCCAGCAGTCAATATAGACTGTACTTGTTTCAAATCCCCTTTCTCACTGTAAGAAAAAAAATTGTCGCATTTATGCTGTGCAGTATACTAATAAAAACCTATTTTTGCTGATTTCACATCCCTTTTCAATTAGTTTGAATAGTATTTTGAAACTACAGTGTTGACCTAATTTTAAATTTCAGATGCTAAAGAAGAAATGTGGATGGGTCTCAGGAATGAAGATGTACCAACCTTGTTCAAATGGTCAGATCAATCAGCTGTGGTTTTTACATATTGGGATCAGAATGAACCAAAAGTTCCTTTTAACAGCACTCCTAACTGTGTGTCATATTCAGGCGAGGTAGGAATACTGTGTTGGGTTTTTTTAGGTTTTTTCCAACATAGTAGAAGCAACACTGCTGTGTGTGAAAGTCAAGGCAAGGATAAAGCAGATAACTCATCTTATTTCTGGAATAATCTTTAAAGTACAGATAATAATTATTCTACAAGCAAATTTCTTAAAATTATTTGTCTGACACTTGGTGTCTGAGTACTGCAAAGAATGAAATTGCTCACAGCTCTGAGACTGCCTCTGCTGTTGGCCAGCCAGTTGTCCTTGTCACTCTGCATTTTAGGTCCCGTATTCTTGCTTATCTGAGGCAGAGAGCTAGGAAGGAGGTGGGCTGAACTATTGAAAGGAAAAGTTGGGTTCAGTCATCTCCAAGAGCAATTTGGGGGACCCCACTGAGAATGGGTAGTGAGATACCTTGGGGAGAGGGAGAGGAGAGACACTGGGGGATACTGTATGGTAAAAAGCAAGGGGTGGGTGGGGGAAGGAGGTCACAAAGATGAGTGGAGAGGGAAGCAGGCTGTTATCCTATCTCCCAGATTCAGCAGAAAACTGGGGCAAGTGTCTGCTGTCCTGTCAGGCTCGCAGTGGAGCTCACGTGCACAGCTCCTCTCAGCTGCCTTCTCCCTGCCTCTGCAGAAAGCTGAGCACACCCCTTGCACCCGTTCCCTCCCTGATCCAAAAGAGTTGGCACCACCCTGGCCTTTTCTTCCCTTTTCAGATGTAATCCAGAATCCTCCCATCTCTGCATTTGTCAGCTTTCTCTCTCCCTTACAAACGTGCACCTATACATATAATTCAGGGCATCCCACCCCCAATATTTTTGTTAGAGGTATTTTGTCTTTCCCCCTTATGAAAATTCAGCGCCTGCACTATGGAAATAGAAAAATTTTAGAATTTTAAGAACTTTTTTTCCTTTCCTTCTCACAGTTGGGACAGTGGAGAGTCAAATCCTGTGAAGAAAAACTGAAATATGTGTGCAAGAAAAAAGGAAAGATTTTGAATGAAACAAAATCAGATAAAAGTTGTTTATTGGATGAGGTAATAGGAAGTCTGTATTTCTTTTACTTTCACTCAGTTCAGAAACCTGCATAAAAATACTTATTTTCTCTACTTCCCGTTTCCTTCTTGCCCATACAATAAAGTCTATGGAACATTTTAGCTGAAAAGGGGCTTTTATTGTTGCAAGAACCAAATTTCAGATTCTCCTAAGCAGGCTCTGGATGTATTACCACTTCGTTTATTGATGAGAGTATTATGAGCTCGGACCCAGGAGATGTTGTGGTATATTTATTTGTTTGAAAAAAGCAATTGCTTTTACTAGATATGTTATCACTAATGCCATTTGTGTTGTGGTTTTTGCTTTAAGTATGTTTTAAAATTTAGGATAAGCACTTTGCAACATAAAGATATGCAGAGGTTGATAAATGAGATTAGATTGCTGTTACACTTGGTTCTCATTTTTGTTCTTTGACTTGAATAAAGGTGGGGGCTTTTTTGCTTGTTTTGGTTTTTTTTGTTTTGTTTTCTTTTTTACAGTATAACAAGTTACTGCATAAATAAGGCTTGAAAATAAGCCATTTCTGTTTTGAACAATCTTGGGATGGTATTACTAGCTACTTCGGAGTTCTTTGATTTAGTTTTGTGTGGCATATTGCCTGCAACAGGAAACGTGTTTACCCCTTATCTTTCTTTCTGCACAGCCTTGGGGTGTTTTTACTGTCTCTTCAGAGACTGCCAGCCGGTGGAGTTACAGCTTTCTGTGCTGTTCAGACACCAGTGGCGTTCATAGGCTAGCAAAGAGTTAACACGTTGATGTTCCTTGAAATTTCAGTGTAAATATAGGGGAGAAGATTTGAATAATAGAGACATTTTGTAAGTTCACACATTCTCAGTATAAAATATTTTTTTCAGAAGTAAAGAAACGCTAGTAATGCCCTCGTATTATTCCTCTGTTTGAATCCTGGCATTGGTGGAACACCATGAAAACTCCTATTGTTTTGAATAGGACTAAGCTGTCACCCTTGTGTTTCTCTCTCTAAATGCACATAGCAGTCAGAAGACTCTGCGCAGTTGAGCTAAAACAGTGGTGTATTTTATTCCTTTGGTTGCATTATTTCTTAGAACTGTGAATCTGAGAGTTGATGATACCGGACCTTGTATGCGATGCGCTGCATTTCTTTCTTGTACACGTTGTGCCAGCTTGTGGGCACCAGCCAGTGTTAGCAATGATTTCTTTTCTCCTGTAGATAATGCCTAAATTAGGCTGTTCTGTATAAACACTTTTTTTTGTTCTCTAACCAGGGATGGGAGAGACATGGAAACTACTGTTACAAGATTTACAAAACAGAAGTTTCATTTGGAGCAGAGTGCAATCTTACAGTGATGAACAGGTGAAGCACATCTCTATCATTTATGGGCATGTTTTACAGTATGATCCTGGAGATACAGTCAAAGATTAAAACTTCTGTGTGCTAATTAGTAGTTTATAAAGAAAAAATAGAGATAGAATTGCTTTTGCTGAGAACTAGCAAACCGTGTTTTCCATGGTAAACCTACAGTGTGAAACCTTCTTGGAAGTACGTGAATTCCTAGCCTGCTGACCCCATGTTGAATACGGGACGTCCAGGACAACCACTTGAATTAACTCATGTAATAATGTGCCGGGTTTTCAAATTGACTCGATAGTTTCAGATATCTTTCAAATATTGACTCAAATTAATCTGTGAATTTTCAGATTTGAGCAAGAATTTATAAACAGTCTAATTAGTAAGCACACCAAAGTTGAAGAAAAATACTTCTGGACTGGTTTGCAGGATATTAGCCAATCGGGAATATATTCCTGGGGCACAATGAATGGTGAAAAAAATGAAGCTGTGACATACACCAACTGGAATTCCTTGCAACCAGGTAAATTTAACAATTAGAAAAATACATAAAAATACTACCATTTTACAATGAGCAAGCATTAGAGTACCATGTTACAGAACTCCAAGGATGAAATAAAATAGTCACTTAGAAATCTATTATTTTTTTTGGAAAACCGACCAGTAGTTTTAAATATGTCTTTTGTGGCTTAAATCTCAGAGTTTTCAGGAGGATGTGTGGCCATGCCCAGTGGAAAGTCTCTTGGAAAGTGGGAAACTAAGGACTGTAAAACCACTAAAGCATTTTCTGTCTGCAAAAAATATATCGGGCTGCCCAAGGAGCCAGAAGTGCTCCCAAAGCCAACTGATCCCTGTCCCCCTGGGTGGCACAATGGATCTGGCCTTGCCTGCTACAAGGTAAAATGTTATTCCTATTAGATGCTAATTGTTTGTTACTGTCTTGCAGCAAGTGTCTGTTAGCCATTTTGTGTCATAGCTGCTCTGAAGGGTATTTCAAAAAGGTTTTACGCTGGTAGGAGGAATTAATGTTGATTCAGGTTGACTGCCTCCAGATGTTCTCATGCATCATCCTCTGCCGATTCCTGAAAGATGCAGAGTGCCTCTCCTTGCTCTTTCTGTGGCCAGCTCTGCACATCAGAGCTGAGTGGGGTGACAGCATTCACCTGTGCTGCCATCTCAGGAGCCTGGTGCTGACAGAGGGTGCTGTGTCTCTATTCTAGCCTGTCTGCCATCATCAGGCACACAGAGACATCGGAATAGAGGAGGAAAGTGCTTTGCATTGCCTTCCCTTGTCCTTTTCCTTTATATTCTCTAAGAACATAGTTATTTTCTGATTTGAATATGGATTTCAAACTTTATCCAAAAAGTGCAGTCTTAATTGTATTTTACTATCTTTTGAAGTAAATAGTGGAAGTAAGCAGCCATGCTGTTAGCTGGAATGGCTTAAACAATTTTGTATTTAGAAATGCAGGTTTTTTCCCCTCTATTAACAATCAAATCAAGTTAAAACTGGGGCTGTTTAATGGATTGTTTATTCATTATTGCTGGACTTGGTGTCTGCAATGAACTGTGTCTTGTAAACAGCTCATATAGCAAAGTGGGGAAACCCAGCTTGGATAACAAGGCTGTGGGCAGGGATCCCGAAGGGATGGGTCTAGCTGATGTGCAGCATAGCTGTCCTGTAGCTGATGGGATGTGACAGCTGGCCCTGGCAGTTTCTCCAAAACTCTTGTTGAGCAAGTGCAGCATGTCTGTGCAGAGAGATCCAGCTGACGGGAACGGACTTGGACTGAAGTGCAGGGGATCAAGTGGAGGCATTAGCTGAGGTGTAGGAGACAAGTGTGCAACTCTGATACATGCAGGTAGCAAATGGGGCTTTGCAGTTCACCATAAATTTGAAAGAACAACATCCCATAAAACCTATAATTTGGCTTGCAGTTTTGGAGTGAGTTGGGTGTTGTTCTGTAAAATCTTTCTGGTAAAGAAAAACAGAGAAAGCCTGCCATATGGAATACGTTACATTTGAAACAAGTTTTGTCAGCTGAACTTCAGAGTCTGTTGTCAGACACACTGAAAAAAAAAATAATTGTTAAGAAGTCAATCTCTCTCCCTATTGCAAATACCAATTGTTCATTCCTACCGAGGGTGGCCATATTTGAGTAGTACAGGAGTGTTTTAAAAGTGTTGCCACTTGTGTCATTTTCTGCTGTGATGTTTGGCTGTTGTGAAGTTCTTCCACAGTGAAAGAGTGCTGCGAACCAGGACCTGGGAAGAGGCAGAAAGGTTCTGTGAAGCGCTTGGAGGCCATCTGCCTAGTTTTAGTCACTCAGAAGAAATCAAGGCACTTCATTCTATCCTGAGAAAAATAATCAGGTAACAAACTAGCCATGGGCTAAAATTTTTATTTCGGTTGCATTCTGCAGTAGATAGCAAATGCTGCTGCCGACCCCCAATGGCAAGTATGAGATAGTGTATGGTGACTGTGTTTCCCACAGTAAAAATGGCTAGATGTGGCATTTGAACTACTGGTCATGTCACTGCCTTCCTGGAAAATGTCAAGGGAGTACAGCTTGGGCAAATGTTTCACATTGCTAGAGGGAGCACAGGAAAAGAGAGATTTGCTTTAAGCATCTTCCATTGCATGATTTTAAGTCTGTGTTGTTCTAGTAAGTGTTTCCTTCTTTATGCTGAATTTTGCACAACTGGGTGATAGTTGTTCCTGTTCTTTACTGATGTATTCTTTAGAGATGAGTTATTATTTCAGTTTTTCAGATAGCTCTTATCTTTATTCATGGAATGCTTCCTGACTAAACTGGGTGCTATCTTTGAAAATGTGAATAATGTGGTGTCCAGCAATGTGGTTGGCATGGATCCCATTTGGCATAACTGCAATAACACTATATGGGCATTAGATGGGTGTGTTGAGTTTTCTGGTATCAACAAATTGAATGCTACATAATTTATGAGTCTAAGGCTCTATTTTTGATCAACGGAACTGTCACTGCAAGGCTTTATTAGGCATTGGTGTGATGTCAGATGCTTGTGTAATATGTCTTTTTTTTTTTTTTTTTTTTGATTGGCAGCGTGGTTTTTCAGAACTTTTGCCAGCTTAAACTCAAATGTTGCCAGTTATATGATCTAATTTTTTTCATCAACAAACTAAATCGGGATTATTTCAGAAGCTGCCAACATACAACACTGTGATTTAATTTTAAAACCTGATGACTGAAGAGATGCCTTCTTGAAAACCCAGTGAACTTTTTTTGGAAGTGCGCAAATCATGAAAATTACTCAATGTTTATATTAATGAGACAAAAGCAAACCTGAATGCTCTATATATAGATGATTTAGCTAGTATAAAAGCCACTTGTGACTCCTTGACTAAAATCCTTGAAATAAAAATTAGTGCACAAATTATTTTTAGCTATAGATCTTATTATACAGTTTTGCAATTACAAATTTTGTTTTAGTGTACCTAATCTACTATGAAACACGAATAGAGAAGTAACTGATTTTATTTTCCTACAAGTACTTGGAATTACTTTTCAGTTTGCAGACAATCTGAAGTATTAATTATAGTCAATCGTGCTTTTTTGTTAGGAGTTTAAAGGTGGAAATTTTTCCTGTCTTTCCAGAAATTCAGTTGACACATGATGCTACTGCAGTTCCCACATTTCAGAAAACTTGAACTTAGCCTGGAAGAAAGAGAGTCCCAGTACTTCAGTATTATTCTACCAGAATTTAAATAAGGGGCAATATATTGAGCCCAGTGTGTAAATAAGGTGCAATATATTGAACCCAATATAAATTCACTTTGCAGTCAGTGTTGCAGTAACTGCATGTGTCAAAGACAACCCAAAACACAGTATTTTTGTCTAGGTAAACCCCTTCTCAAGCGTTACAGAACTTCCTGAACAGAAATACTACATATTTGATATTGCCCAAAGTCTTTAAATAATGTTTGTTTAGATAAAGTAATTAAATGTTTAAGTTAGTTATGCTTTTAAGTTATTCTGAGGTGGTGATTATAAAAAGTATTTTGGAGATAAAGAGTAAAAGGTATATCTGAAAATAAACTAATTTGAGAATTATTTCACTCATTTAGTGAATTATTTCACTAATGACAAATAATTGGTAACTTGGAGAAATCATCCCAAGATGTTAGATGTCGTTAGCTGCCGGAGTGCACTGGTATGCAGTTTGCCCCTGTTCTCTGCATTTACTCAGTGCAATCTCTGATCTCAACTATTCATTCGGTGCACTCGTTTCAGCTTGGGGAAGGAGCCACACCTCGGCTTTTTTGGTTTCGGGTTTTTTCCCCTTGCACAGTTCTCCGGTGACTCATTGAGAACTGTTTGTTTTTAAATGTTAGCAAAAGTCAATTTGGTTCACCAGGAAAAGGGCAGCTTGCCTAGTCCATTCTGTTCTTTACTCGGATTCCACCTTAGAGGCAAGTATGAGCTAGAATTGCTTCAGCCAAGTTGGGCGATTGCCATTGGAAAGGAAAATAAAATTTGCCTGCCAACCTTCCCATGTCTGAAAGAAATAGCAGATAACCTCTTTTCACATAGAGGGACTTGATACAGGCAGAACAGATCTGGTTCAGTTACTAGGGATTGTTTTTGTGAGCATTCTGCAGCTTATAGCTGGCAGCGATGCTGGACGCAAGGAGAGTAACAGCTTGGCTTGGTTCGAAATAACATTTCAATGAGGACACCTTACTGGAAAGTAATCAGTTGCCTTTTTTATGCACAGCTCTGCTGCTGTAATTGTTCTGAGTCTAAAAAGGCTTACTAACACTTGAGTTATCAAGGAAAAAACTGACCTTATTCTCAACACACTGGCCAAAATAGCAATAAAGCTGAGATGCAAGTTGTAGTAATTGCATTAATACAGCTTCTCTTTTCTTCCACTAAAGAGTAGGTGATTAGCAGGGATGGGGATTCAGCTGGTGTCAGTAACCTGTTACAGAGGGAAAAACATGGGATTAAATGGGCTTCATGTATACTTTTAGGCCAGAGCTGCCTAAAATTAAATAGTGCCTTAAATTGCACCTTTAGGAAGTTGGCCCAGATGTACATGTGTTACCTCTTGTCAAGAACTAGGTTGAACTACAAGCCACAGTAGCTTCACTTGGGCTCTTAATCTTGTGTTGAAGCTGATATAAGGGACAGAAAAGATCCTTTTTCTATTTCAGCAGTTAGAATATGACAGTGGAAAAATTACTGGTTTATATTCCCTTCACATTGATCTAAACTGTATTTATCCACTCCTGTACATCATTTAATTTTATGAAGTTTTAGTTCTGTGTGAGAGAAAAAAACACCAGTACTCTGCAGGGATTGCTGGAGATTTAGGGCCTTTCATTGTTGTTCAGCGTGGGGTCCATTGTAAAGCACAAGTTGCACCTATTTTTTTAGGTTGAAACCAAGGATAATCTAGAGGTGGTTCCAGGAATGTAGCTCAAAAAATACCCTCACAGTAATGAATCCATTTTGATACTGGTCCACAGGATGAATTTGAAGTGCTTTGCAATGAGGAGACAGATACTTAAAGTACAAGTAAGTTCCTTGCTACAAGCTTAGTTGCAATAGAGTCTTAATTCGTATTTGTTTTAAACAGTTGGCAGACTACTTTTCTGTGACGAGGTGATAGTCTAATTTCAGAGGGCTATCAGAAGGCTTTACTTAAGCATAAAAGTGCTGTCAAGGATAGTGTAACAGTTACTGAATTGCTCACGGCCTTGTCTGAACAGTTGCAAAGGAAGCAAAAAACGTACATTAGTGTGTAAGTTCCCAGTCAGCTGGAAAACATTGTTATGTTGCAGTTAGTAATTGTAAACTGGGAGATAAGCTGGAGAAATTCTTGACCTGGCACACATTTATTTATGTATGTATTTATTTATTTATTACATAAAAGCCAAATACAAGTTGAATGACTTTGAAAAATTACTCTAGTTCCTCAGGTAATTACTTTTGAAATTAGTGTCTGAAATTTTCTTTTCAGTAGGTATCAGTAGATATCTGTGATGATCAATTGCTTAAACCGCACTAAGCCTGTAGATGACAATTAGGATGGGAGGGTTAAGCAATGCCTGGTTTGTAATTGGAAAGAACAATCACAAAAAAATAAAATCCTAAAGGCAGATTGCCAAAAGCCACTTAGCTTCTTGACAGCTGTGAATGTTTGGCTCACAGTTTTCCCTCTGGAGTGATATAGGCCATTTAGGCTCTTTAAAGGCTCCTTAGTGATATCATTAAAAGACTAAAGACTATTAGTATGATAAGGTCACACTAGTGTGATCACACTATCTCTCCAATGTCAGAAAATTAATACTGGAGTTGAGGGAAAAAAAAACCAAAACGGGTCTTGGTGGTGGCTGATGCTTTTCTTCCTAATGGGAACCCTACCAAATAAAACGTTGTTGCCCTTCTTGGATTTCGTGTACTCAGCCCACATACTCTGGGCTGTTTGTTGATGCTGCCATTTCAGACTCAGTTTAGCATCTTTATGGTGATACGTGTGGAAAGGTAGTGGCGCAGTCTTATCAAAGAATTTCTTAACATTGCTCATGATTTCATAACATTGCTTGTGCAGGTAAGCCTGGGTCTGAGTCCATCCCTCTATGTAATATTCTCACAAACTTTCCAAGTTCTGTCTTGAAATCACTTTGTCAGCACTCCTTTTTAGGAGCCTTTTCCAAACTCTGACTGCTGCTGGTCAAACGTCTCTTTCCAGTTTTGAGCCTAAATTTATTTCTGATTTGTGGTTCCTTCAGACACAATGTCCTTTTTTCTCAAATAGCTCCTTTTCTTGGGGGTTTAGTCTCCTAATACATTGTAAATACTAATTATATCCTTTCCTTGTCTTTCTTTGTCGAGGCTAGGCAAGAAAATCCCTAACTCTTGTTAATAATCTAAACTCTCATTTCCTCAAATATCCTGCATTCCTTTTCTGTATTGGATACAACATGAATTTATGGAATAGTACTTCTGATACAGTTTTACAAGAGCTCTGTAGTGTGGCATCAATACTTCACTATCGCTGTCAGACCACCTTGATGAAGGTGCCTTTTCTGCAGCTCTGTTGCAGTATGGTTACACGTCCTCTGTGCTTTCACAGAGGAGTCGCGGTCTTTCTCCCCTCTCCTGCTTCCAATTGATAACCATCATTCAGAAAAGTGTCTATTGCCTTTCTTGGGCAGGGTAGTGGATTGGCGTGTATTATCATAAACTTTAGTACCTAGCACAGAGTTGATGCTTTGAGAAGTAGAGGTTGCAGTACAAAACTAACCTTGCAGTTTGACTAGCAAGTATTTAATTTTGTTATAGTATCTTTAGATTCATAAGTAATAGTAAAGAGTATGATAAAGGCTGTTACTGCAGATTTAAGTATTTACATTGTAAACCCATTTTTGGAGCAACTTTATATCTTGGGGCATAGCTGAAATTTTGAACTTAAGCATCCCCTGCTTATGAAAAATGAAAAAGTAAAATCTAGAAAAAAATACAGTTCTGACTGTAGTCTTGAAAAATGGAGCAAAATTTATATTGCCATTCTTTTATACAAGCTTGGAGTCAGTGGTATTATGTGCTCATTTATGTCTGTGCCTCTTTTATGAAGGTGCATAATTGAAATCTGTGCCCATGCTTGGTTTGTTTATGTCACTGACAAACTTAAGGGAAATATGAAGCCACTTATTCTGTATGAGTAGAAGTATTTATGTGGTTTGAAGAAGAGTATATTTGAGCTGATGGTGTAGAGAGAGATGACCTGAGATGGAGAAGAGAAAGAGAAGCAAGCCAAATAAACACTGTGTGTGTGATTGTGGAAGAAAAGTGTAGAAGAGGGACCTTTATATCAAGTGACAACTGATGAAGTGGTGATGCAGCAAACAAATGAATTAACTGATTTAGTTAGTTTTCTCTGTGGTCAGAGAAAGACAACCTACAGATCTTTTTAAAGAAAAGTGCAGAAGAGGTTCTAGCCCTTATGCCCTTTTGCTCTTTGAACTGTTACAACTTGCAGTAGTAAACCTTTGGTTTTGTTACTTGATCCTGAGTAATGCCGTGACCTAGGCCAGTCTTTCTCTTAAATGAGCTGAACCATATACTTGGCTTCAGATTTTTATCCTGTTTATTTACAGCAATGACAGATGGGTATGGATTGGAATGAATAAGAGGAGTCCAGATTCTCTGGGAACCTGGCAATGGAGTGATGATAAACCTGTAAGTTAACTTTTAACCAGGAAACGTCATGTTCTGATTTGTTTCAGCTTGGACTGGATTGAAAGTAAATTGATAAATATTTTAATTAAAATATGGCAGATCCTTCAACAGATGAATAATTCAGAAGAAGATTGTGCACTTAAGAGCTGCCATCCAGGCAGATTTCCAATTAAAACATATCTTTAATAAGGTTAACCTGATTTCTGTCTCTGTTGCCTTAAAATATTTTAACAGAAATATAATAGTAAACGTCTAAGAACTGGTGGAGAGAACGAGATGTCTTCATGCTACAACAGAGAGGAGGGTTGTCAGTTTATCTCCTCGATATGTCAGACTTCTAAAAAAATCTTTCTCACTGTAACTGATTTATTTGCCTGAAATGATGAGTTTTTTCCCTCTTCCTGCCCATAACAGCAGGTACGCAGGCTGGAAGCTAATCCAGTAACTGCCATTTAACACATATTTTAATAGTGGTAAACATAATGGGATCCCAGGTTTGAATGGTTATTTTAGGGGATTATCATAGCAGAAATAGTCATAAAGTAATGATTCTTTCATCCTGTAGGTAACCAGTGTTGTTATGCCACTTGATTATCTGGAAGATGAATACGATACAAGAGACTGTGCTGCATTAAAGGTTAGTTTCAAGGTTTTTAGTAACAGCATGCATATTTTTTACGTGGATGTACTTTTGCCAGCCGTATATTGAATTTAGGTTGACTGCTGAGATGTTTTATTTTCATAGTAGAAAAGTTGCTAGTCTTCCCTTTATCAGTCTACATCTATTATCAATTTTACCTTATTCAATCAGTTTTTTATGAACCAAGCACTGTGCTAATAACAACTCTTCATAAGACTTCTTTTGAACTACAGAATATTTTAGTAACAATGCTATTCTTTATTGTATAATGCCATACTATGTATCTCTCGTGTATTACACATAACAATTAAAGATGTAATTTGGAGTCTAAAACAAAAAAAGCAAACAGAGTCCTACCAGTAACTTTTAAAATCTAGATTAGTTTTTCTGAACTGCAATTTAAGAAAATGTTTGAAACCTAAAGTAGGGGAATGCAGTAGCCAGGATACTTGTGGAAGGTTTACTTGTGAAATAGACTTTTAAGTGCTGTGTTGGTTTCTAATTCAAAATGTTAGGCCTCTGCTTATTTCCTAATTATATTCTTTATTGCTTAATTTAGTATTGATGGCTTGAGTTTTAAAATGGCCTTTAACTTTTCTCAAGCATCACCTGACTTTTTATAAGATTCATTCCTATACCATCCCTTCTTTTAAGCTAATTAGAACCACCTCTGCTTTTAGAATTTGCTGAAGGTAAAGATAGTTAGCTTACTTTGCTTCTGTTTGCATTTCCCCCTCATTCTCTTCTCCTGTGTTCATGACGCCAGGCTGAGACACTGTCAGCATTAAGCTACTAAAAATTTTAGATGAGAGGAGAGCAGTTTGAAGGGGACACTGTGAATATAACCTCCCTTGCCTACCCGCTGGGTATAGACATTTTCTTTCACTAAATGACAAAAAATTCTCCTTATTGGAGAGATGAGTGAAAGTGAAGTCAGATATTAAGCTTGATTGTAAGAAATAAGTAAGAAAAATTATTTCTGTGCCAGTTCAGATGGTTGCTTCTTTTGAGAAGAAATTAAAATCATTACAGGGCAGAAAGTTGCAACAAATAATTCAATAATAAGCATGGATGAGATCCTATGCTCTACAAAGAAGCAAAGAAACAACATTGCAAGAAGAGACTTTTGTATGTAGACTGATGTTAAGCCCTTTACGTGATTGCTTCACAGACTTGGCTAGCATGGAGAGTTGTAGTTCAAGAGTTACAGTTGTGTCTGCTCATTTTTTTGCAAAATAAGTTGTGGAACTAAGACCACAGTAAAACATACTGACTTTGCCAAAATACCTTTTTAATACAGTTTCATCTCATATTTCGTAGGCCTATGCCATACTAACTCAGTTCTCTGTTCCTTCTTTTATACAGACCTCTCAGTTTTCACGGCGATCACTTTGGAGATTTTATTTACATGAAGGCAGAGACCTGGAATTTTACTTCAAGCCTTTTGATTGTGAAGCTAAACTTGAATGGGTCTGCCAAATAACAAAAGGTAAACCACAGTTACATCCATTTATTCCTATAAAACTTTATTATTTATTACCCCTGAGTTGTCATTATTGCCCAATAACAGAATCTTTGCAAACAGTATTTTATCATTTCCTTTCTGAACTGTTAAGAGGTCAGTACATGAGATGTCTCACCTCTGTCACATGCAAACAGATGTGCACTTAGAATATTCAAAGATATATCAGAAAATGACCATGAGGAGGATGCAGTAACACTGCTCCCATATTCATTCTTGTCCCATGAAATGAGAAGTGGCTTTTCATTAGGTGCACAGATCCATGTTTTTCCATGCGGTATGAAAGGCGGTAATCCGGTAGGCTTTTGCGTTTTGGTTGTTCATTAAAAGGCATTTCAGGGAATATGGGTAGATATACTACTTTGATGCTTGTGTTCTGCTTGGGAGAAAAAAGCCGCAGTTGTTGAAGACTGAGGTATGAAAAACTCCCATTAGTTTTGTATTAGCTTATTTTAAACTAATAAACCTGTGTATTATTTCCTTCTCCTTTTATTTTTTCCGTCGTGCATTCTGAGAAGCATGAGTACAATACATCACTTCCATTACTGGTGACCACAGTCTTGTTAGAAGGTGAACTCGAAGTGACTATTCCTTTTTTTTCCTCTGGACAGGTAGCACTCCAAAGACACCTGAGTGGTACATACCAGGTAAATTGACTTTTTGCATATGTGTATATAGTTGTTAATACTCTATATCTTTTATTAGTTCTGTTATATTACTACTGTAATACCTGTTTAATACCAGCAAAGGTCATGACTGATTGAATTTGATTCTGAGAGAGCTCGGAATGCAAGGAGTGTTGGCTCTTCCAGTGTCAAACTGAAATTTCTGATTACATTCAGAAAAAGATAGGATGAGGTTTTCAGAATTTATTTCTTAATGTCAGTGATATTTCTTCTACATAGATGAAATTGGAATTCATGGACCCCCACTTGTTGTTGATGGAGCAGAGCTATGGTTTGTACCAGATAAACACCTGAGCTTCCAGGAAGCTATTTTCTACTGTCAAAAAAATGATAGCGACTTAGCCTCTGTGGAGTCTTACCCAAAACTCAGGACAATACTGTCTCAAATAGAAAAGGTAAGGAGGTGTAATATGTCTAACAGATACTTTCCACTGTAGGGGAATTTTCTTGACAGTTTTTCCAATATAAGAAAATGTTAATCCTTAATGTCTTTCTTTTTTCCTGTTTGCCTAAATAGTTTTTAGTTGTACTTAAAAGGAAAAGACGAGTTGAAAGAGAAGTCTTTTAATGTCAGTCTTTTAAAAAAACTTTTTAAACTTAACAGTAGCCTTAACAACATGGGACAAAAACAAAACAAAACAAAAAAAACACCTCCAAATGGAGAGAAAATGCCATAACAGAACCACTATGTAAGCATCCCGTTGTCTGCAAATAGTTCACTAGCAATTGTGACGGTTCTTAATCTTATGCATGAGACAGCACATAATTTTTCACTTGATGAGAGAATTCAATTAGAAAAGCATGATGGTCTGATAGCCTTTACTGAAAGGGGTTTGTGGTGCTCATAGCATGAAAGTACATTCTTTTAAGGAACCTTACCAAAACATTTCAAGTTTCAGCACCACTGTTACTACCTTTCTTCAGTGCTACTACTTGTGAAACAACAATACTTTCTGAAATCAGCAGCATGCAAGCTCTCTTCTTGAAATTTCTCCTGACAAGAAGTTACCTGGAAGGAAAAACTACATTGCTGGAGGAATGGAGGATTTGACCTGCTAAATCTCTAGCTTTTTTCATTAACTGTTTGTTGTTAGGCTATCTGCAGGAAGAATGGGATTTTTCTGAGGAAAGAAGGAAGGTCCTGTGGAACCACATCAGCTTTAGGCAGCTTGCAGCTATGTTCTGGTTGTCTGGCAGAGTTCCTGCTACGAATTTTGTGGGAATGATATATCTAGCACACACTTAAGGCAGTGCTGCAAGATTTCCTGTAGCTTTATTGAGCACAGTGGAAAACGTGGGCTTTTTTTACTGGTAGATGCAGGGGTCCATCTGCTTGGCATATCAGTCTTGAACTGTATCCTTTCCTATTGCTGAAAAATAGTAATTCTTGCACATTTTAGTAACATTTAAAATAAAAATTAATTTTGTCATTGATTTATCTTTGGTAGAGTCTGGAGCTCTTTCTCTATGGGCTGTAAAATACTGGGTTTTTTGTTCTTTATTTCCACAGTTATCAAACAGCGAACAGAAGTGGTGGCTGAAGTTTATTGATTATGGCTACAGCTATCATTCACCGTATGTAGAATAATTATGAATACTTTATTGTAAGCTTTTTTTCATGTGCTTTTTTAGGAATATAGTTAAATAGAATAGTTTCCAAAGGAAAATATTTTATCCCCAAATTTGTAAAAGGTTACTTCTTCTGTATTATCCCAAAGAAGTAAGATAAATAATTTGAACTAAGCTAGAAAACAAAATAGCATTATTCAGTGACCACTGTTCTCCACTTTTGTTCACATATACCTGCACGTATTCTTGCCATGCTAAACTGAGATGATGGAGTACCTAAAACAGAGAGAGCAGAACAGTGTAGTGCTCAGACAAAGCAAATAGTGGTTAAGACAGTATGCGTGTACAATTAGAAAGTGGAAGTATTTCAAAATATTGTTGAAATATTTTAATTAGCTGCTAAATTCTGAGTTCTATTCACATTACAACAATTATTGACATCAAAAATTTAACTCATAATAACTTAATAATAGCTGAATTCATAATCCATTTCTTGTATGTCTGTTGGAGCCTGTAGATTTCAGGTTGTTGGGCTTTGATATCTCAGTCGTGTCATGTGAATCCTTGAAATATGTGGTCCTAATAGCTAATGTATTCCATTGATCTTTAAAATGCTTTTATTGGATTTTTAAGCCTGCTTCTATCTTCCGTTAATAATTGGGAACTGAAAAAAAAATACTCTGAAAAAAAGCCCCATCTATCGGCTCTCAGGATGTCTGAGAAATACCTGAGAACAGGGAATGTGACATTGGTTTAAGACATCACTGTTCCAGTTAGGTAATATCAGAGTCTTGGCGGGCTTATCGTATAGCCCTGTAGAGCTGAGATGACTCACAGCAAACCTTGCATTGTCTCATTTGAGGCTACAGTGAAGGACTGTGGGCTTCTTACAAGGAAAATTCTTCACTTGACAAAACACTATAGCAGTGTACCACTTTGAAAATAAAACAGGGGCTATTGCCCATTCTCCTCACTTGTCCTGACAATGTGCCAGCAATTGCAGCATGGTGATAAATAACCTGCTACCCTCCTTCCGCACATCTCCTCATCACAGTTAATTTGGGCATGGTACGTAACTACTGATCCTGCCACATATTTGTTCTGGTCTACTTTTTCCCCACTCTGTCCTTTTCAGCATTGTAGGGCATGTCCTAGAAACAGTTACCAGCCCAAATTTTTGTTTGCACTGGCTCTGTTGCTATCAGAGTTTCTGTTTGAAGATCACATTGGATTGGAGGTTGACTCTGAAATGTTTGTATCCAGTTTACAGTTATTTTCACGCTTCCATGATCGATTCCTGAGGGATTGCTGGTATGTTTCCAGAAAGAACTGGTATAGAGGTAAGGTTGTTTTTATTTTTTCACCCCTCTCTGTCATTGTTATATATATATTTTAAAAAAAATAATAATTACTGTTCCACCCAAACTCCTACACTGGATGCAAATTGATACTGAATTAGGAGTCAATGGCTTCTTAATGATCGTCTGATTGAATGTTGAATAATTTATTTCTTCTTTATGGTAGAAGCCATTAAACTATTTATTGATGATCAGAGGAAAACTTGAATTCAGATAACAATTTTTGATGATTGTCACTTTTTTAGTGACATAAATTGATTAGATGAAATCTAGTTTTGGTGTTTACCTTTTTGTGTTTATGCTACATCCTCTGAGTTCTGGAAATTATGTCTTAGAGTTGTGCTAGTTAGAGGAGCTTGACTGAATACTTGCAACCACATATACATCTGGAGATGCAAATTTCATTAAGTAGTGGAGTCATACTGGAAGAGGTACACAAAGTAATGGAAATGCCCCCTGGTGGTACTTGAAGCTTTCTTTTTTCAACATAGTTTTATATTGAGGAAAATGTATAAACCCTGGAGAACAAATAGTTCCTCCTTTCTACTGTCATTTCCTCCTTAAAGCACATTACTATGTTGTGTGCTGCTGACCTGTTTTCATCCCTATTAGCCAAAAATTGGTCTTGACTAGGAAACTAGTCCAGTTACTGTAGGAGTCATGTAAAGCAGTACAGGCTAGATGCTCTCCATATGGATGTTAAAGGATTCCTTTTGCCTTTAATGACCTTTAGGTCACACACCCTCTGTGCTGGAATACAAGATTAGTTCTCGTATTAAAAATCTTCTTATTTCTTGATTTTTCTGTTTAAAGTTATCTCTGCCTATATAAAGTTTTACTACTGGAAGTAATGGATCAGACTCTGGATCTTTAGGAATATTATATTACTGTCATAAATAAATAATGTTTGCATTTTGCTCTGCTGTTACTTTTAATGCTTTAGACTGCACAGAACTTCACTGTGGTTGTACTGAAAAGGACTTTGCTTCAGATTGGTCTTTGTCATGTCATATAATATGGATGGCAATTGGAGTGTGATAGGCATTACCATAACTGCATTTTAAAACTTGTATTTCTGCAGACTACCCAGTTAACTGTAATGTGAAGCTGCCCTTCATCTGTGAAAAAAATAATGCCTCCTTACTAGAGAAACACGATCCCAGTTACCGCCCGGTCAGAGGAGGTTGCCCTAAAGGTTGGCATCAGTTCCGGAATAAGGTACAGAGATAATACAGATCAATCATCCTAACCTATTTTTCATAGTCCAGTAAGCTGGAGTGCCCTGCTGAAAGAGGTGAGGAAGTAGCCCCTGTGTTCAGGAGTGCTCTGGTAGGTGGCTTTTGAAGTGATTAAAATCATCTCCCCCACTTCTCTGTCCCTTGTTCAGGACTGATGGTTTCTTAATTTCGAAGCAGCAATTTTCAGGTTTTTTGCTTTCCCTTCAGGACATGTTTAGGTCCAAGAACGTTGGTTGTATTGTCTGATCTTGGGCTCTGCTTTGAAGAAAGAGAAGGATTAGAAAGGAGAGGATGAGGTTTCTGTGGCAGAAGTGTCTTGATTCTCTCGCTGAGTAACCATAGGCAGCAGTAAGCTGGCAGACACTCTGCTTCCGAAGTTGCTTGAAGGATTTAACTCACTTAAGAATTAGAAGCAGGTTTTTAAGATTGAACCAACAGAGGTCAGAAGCCATGCTAATAGTATATTTCAGTACTGTGTTTTAAGGCAGTTATCTAAAGTCTTAGTGAGACTGATTCCTGTTATTTTGCCTGCCATTATTCTGTACGTAAGAAGGAGCGTGCATCAAATCTGCACACTACATTGTGCCAAGGTTTGCAGATTTACTTTGTATCATTGCCGAATATAGCTTTTGAGTTCCCATGTAGTTTCTCCAAAAGGTAATGCATTACAATACAGGTTCCTGGCCCAATCCTTTCTGACTTATGAGTTAGTGTATGAATTCTCATTCTTAAAACTGTACGTGAACCTGATGTAGCCAGTTAAAAATTACTGAATTCAGATCCTCAGGGAATGAGTAGTTATGCAGTGGGATTATTAATCATTTTTTATTTAGCTATTCTGTTTAATCTAATACGAAATGCCTGGAGCTAATATCAGTTCCCTTGCTTTCTGAGAAAAATAATTATATTTTATTGCAGGAAATGAGAAGTGAGTTTTTAGGATTGGTTTAAGAACCTTTTCTTATGAGTTATTTCTTAGGAAGCAATGGTATGATTAAAATCAGTTTCATTATGTTTATTTTGCAGTGTTTCCTAAAGATGAAACCCGAATATTTATCATTTAATGCAGCTAATGAAAAGTGTGTAACTTTTGGAGGCTCTCTTCCATCTATCTCAAATCAAGCTGAGCAAGGTACGATGGCGAACTGTGGGCACTTGTAGTATGCAGCTTCTCTTCCAAATTCAGTATAGTTCTGCTTAAGAACTTGAGCATAAAGTCAGCACTTGAGCATAAAGTCAGCTAGTTATCTACAGGTGTACTGGGAGCATTCTAAAAATCCAAGACCAGTTAAAAATTTGTTGTCTGTTGTTTGCATCACTGGAAACATAACATGGAAATGCAGTCAGCAGACGTTTGAGGCAGTTTGAAGAGCTGCTTCTATGTATGATCTTAACCTATTATAAGAAAAAAAAATTGTAAAACCTTGCATTAAGGGTTGAGGATAGAACGGTTACAACTGAGTGAAGTTTTAACTTGCAAAGCAAAACATGGGAATTCATAACTGAAACTGTAGACTTTGCACTGTGAAAACCACCTTAGGAGCTCTTTCCAAGACAAGCTCAGCTGTCTGTGTGGGGATGAGATGGCAAACACAATGCCCAGGGAGCACACAGGACCCTCTGTGTCTAAGCGTGCTGAGCAGCTTCATATGGCCTGCAAGCTTTCTAGGACACTGACAGGAGGATGGCAAGGGGACTGCAAAACCCAGAGTTATTCCACCTTTGAGACCTGTCTCTCAGCTGTCATATAAACTAGAGTCATTGAGGGAAATGCAGTGAGGAAGAAATCCATTCACATTGGCTGCAAGCAGTGTTCAGTGATAAACTGCTGAATGCGACAGCTGTATTTGCATTTATATTCTTCTGGATAACTAGCAGTTCTCTGCAGGTATATCTGAAGTAGCTCATTTGAATTCTGCAATGTGCACAGTGCATGTTTTCTTTATAAGCAGATAGCCTCTTGCCAAATGAAATATAGGAAGTGGAATAGGGAGGCCACTAGTGTAGCTGCAGGCAGCAGTGGAATGGTAATTTTTTTTTTTTTACTGATGTTGTTGAGGAGGAGTAGGGTTGTAACCATACAGGAGTATACGTGCCTGAGACCTGTGTGGTTTTGGATGCTTTTAAGATTGCAAAAGCATAGCCATTCTGAAACATTAGGTAGGGGGATCTTGTGTCTGGTTTGGTGCATGTGGAAGTGTTTGTTATTGTTTCTTGTTTGTTTTTCTTTCCCCCCTGTAGTGGATGCCACCTGTATGGAAAGAAGGCACAGTCCTCTTAAAGAAGCATGCCTCTTTCTGTAGGCTGCTTCTACTCTTCCCAGTGGCATTAGGCAGCTGGCTAGCTCTGACATGTAAAACTTCAGTGGCTTTGTCTAGCTCAGAAAATAGGCTGCAGCTAGTCTGGCATATGGCCAATAGTTAGGACATGTCAGCAGTAGCTAATTGCGTAGCTTCAATTTGTCTTCCTAATCTAGACAATCTCAGTGAATGCCTTTGGTGCCTGGGGGGTTACTGATGCCCGTTGTTTCATGCCAGAACGCTCACTAAGAGGGTTTAAGGTTTTTCTGGCTGATTTTTTTTCAAGCTAAACCTGACTTCTTTTGTCCTGTCCTGCTTTCTCTGATGGTGGGGTGGGCAGACTCTGCAAGAATGCAAGAAATGGTTCTGATTCATGGTATTCCTCAGTAGGCGAGGAAGACGGGAGATAAGGTTTCCTCCATCAGTTCAGAGAGGGCAGGAGGGAGCTCTTCTGTTGTCTCTGCAGGGAGACAATAGAAGATCTTGAAGACCTCTGGAAAAGCAGCTTCTGAAATTTGGATGTAAGTGCAAGAATACAAAGTAGGGGGCAGAGAAGTAGGTTAAATCCACTGCCTGCTCAGATGAGAATTTGGAGGACAAATACCACTAGTCTGCTCCTTTCAGATAAAATCAACATGGAAGGCGTTATCTTATGGAAGGAAGGAATGATAAGCCTTTGGCAATTACAAAGGGCTGGGAAAACAGAGTTAATGCAAATGAGGGCTGCATTATCTTATTTATTTGAAGTGTTTTTTTCAGATGTTTACTGTTGTTGTCTGAACCACAATATGTACATTTACTGTTCTATCTAACAGATTATATAACATCCTTGCTTCCTGGTATGCCGAAAGATATTTGGATAGGTTTGCAGTTTCTGTTCAGCACAAGAGAAAACAAATGGATAGATGAGAGTAGACTGTTGTATAGTAACTTTCACCCACTCTTGACAGGAAGATTAAGGAAAATTCCACTGGACGTAAGTTCTGACTTCTGTCTTCTCTTGACTATTGAGTAATGAAATTTGAAATATTGACTGTATAAAGAAAAAAAAGCTTAAAAAAAAGAGAAGTGACGGACTACATCCCCCAGTTAGTAGTTTTAATTGGCAAGCAAGGTGCCTGACAGTAACGGAGTTCTGTTTACCTTTATTTGGATGACAACTTCTGAAATGAGATGTGAAACACTGAAGGATGAAGGAAAAAAGGTGAAACAACTGCTTAATGCCTCTTCTGGAACTTCTATTGGCAATTTAAAGACTACATTAAAACAGTCATCAAAAAGATGTCATGAGTAATTCTTGGTTTTGTTACGCTTAGAATGCATCTGTAAACCATTATACATTGGTATTTTGCTCGCTGTTCTACCCAAGGTGAAGCATAACAAAGGTAACTGAATCACACCTACAAACAAGATTTATTTTAAATGTTAAATAATTTAATTTAATATTCTCCCCTGTATTTAACTTATGAATTCGAGTCCAGGCACCTGGTGGTGTTTGTAAAATAAGTAAGCTGTATTGCACCACTCCTTCTTAAACAAGTTTAAACAGCTCGGGTTCTCCTAGCCTCATGTTACTTCAACTTCTCTACAAAGTATGTTTATGCTTTAGTTGAGTCTGACAAGCGTATTTCTGGTTTTCAGCTTTTTGATGAAGAATTTAACAATCAGTGTGGTGTAATCCTCAATGATCCCAAATCGCAGTATGCTGGAACATGGAATTTCACTGCTTGTGCTGACAGGCACTTCTTGGGTATATGCCAGCGGCCTATAGGTAAGTCTGTAGAATCAAAATAAGTTACAGCCAGAGTTTGCAGTTAAGATGTGTGTGCCAGGAATAATGCATGTAAATTGTTGCGCTTGAAGAGCAAGATTCTTGTAGAGACTGAGCAGGTAAATTTTGGAAAAGCAGTGTGGAGGATGATCTGGGACCGATTTCATCAGCTATTCAGAATTTTCCCTTTTGTTTTTCATAGCCCAATTCAGAGAGAATCTGGTTTCCTGAGAGACTGAGAGACTGTGTGGTTTCAGTGGAACCATACTTCAGCAGACAAGGCTTTAATGTTCTGTGGGTATAGAGGTCATGTGCATCAAGGGGTGGAACAAGTGACTCCTTTTGCCTCTTCAGAACTGTGGAAGTGAGAAGCCCTGGGAAGGAATCTCAAAATATTTCCATCCTCCTTAAACATACCTTGTGATTTTTAGCACTATAAGAATGTGAGGTATTATGTACTCTTAATGTTGAATTTGGTTTCCTTAGAGCAAATCTTAAGGGCATACATGGAGAATGATAATCTGCAGTGACGCAGCTTTCCCTAGCTTTGTACAGATCTGTTGGTGGGACTGGGTTTTCTTAATCTGAACTAAAAATAATATTCTTACGTAGCCATGTGTGTTGGTCGACACCGATTACTGGAATCAGATCAAACACATATAGCTATTACATGCATTTAATTACTGCTATGGGCTAATGTTAGCGTACCCACTTCTGAGTATGTTCCACTATGTAAATAATCCTTTTAAGTAACTAACATGCTATCTTCTAAAACAAAACAAAACAAAAAAACCCAAACAAAAAAACCAACCCAAAAAAAAACCTAAAAAAATCAACAGGTGTGCAAAACACCCAAGAATATGCTCACCTTCTTCATTCTCAAATAAGCAGAGAGATTTTCCCCCCTACCCCCATATAACACAAAAAAATCTTCTTTATTTCAGTGCCAAATACTTCAGAAATTCCAAGTGTCCAGATGAGAAATCTGGATTGAAAGGATATAGTTCTAAAAATTCAAAAAGGGGATTTTTATTAATGGGATGTTGACAATATATCTGTGTAGGTGAATATATTATTAGTCTGGGCTGACAAAAATACTAAGCACTTCTTCCTAGCCACAGTTGTGGAAGGTATAATGAGATGGGGTTTAGGACTGCCAGAGAATGTGTCCTGTTATGGTCTGGTCTTACATCATCATTGTGTTAGGGATCTAGGATAATTCAGGTTGGAAGGGACCTCAGCAGGGTGCAGGGACAGCTGTGACAGAGTCCAGGTTGCCTAAGGCTTTATCCTAGGGGAAAAAAACAATTCAGGTTCCTTGGAAATCTTGGAATTATTGTGATTTGCAGAACTTCTTGAGAGATTAATTATCAGCAATTACTCCTTTCAGAAATTGATGCTTTCCTTACTACCTTGTTTCTAGTTTGGTACCCCTTGATGTGTGCTGGCACCCTTGGTTCCATGGTTCTTTTCTGTAGCTGTTTACTAAGTGAAAGCATTTGGCAACAGAAACAAACCACTTCAAACGATCTGTTTCAGCCTTGTCACTTTTCTGATCTATTGAAAGCTGTAAATTGCATATAAATGTCAAATTAATGTTGTGTTTTTGTCTTCCTGTGTTTGGGAAAATGGCCCTGTCGGCCTGTCAATCAGACATTTATATCCTGTTGTTTATAGAGTGATTTGATTTACCCTGCTCAGTGAGCCTTTTTCTGCTTGAGACAAATTAAATGTCGGGGTTTTACTCCCTTCTGGAAAGCCAACTTATTTTTGGTGGTGTATAAAATTCTGGGGGTTACCTGGTTTGCATGCTTTAATTTACCACCCATGGGAATGTTTGCATCTTTTATTAACTGCAGTTGCTATGCATCGCTGAGCTGTTTGCCTTCAGTGTGATGCTGAAAACTGTGATAATGCTCAGTGCTTAGAGCACAAATAGTGAATTATACCCCTTCCTATGCAAGGTGGATTTTCTGCAATTAGTTAAGCCCATGTAGAGGGAAAATCAATTCCCACTATACCCATGGATGGCAGTAAGAAATTCTGGGGCTGTGCTGTACACTGTCAGATCTGCATAGACAGGTTTTGTGGTGCATTAGATTCGCATAAGCATAAATCCACAGGCTCCACAGAGATAAATGAGTCAAGTTTAGCTGTTGCGATATTGCAGCAGAGAGCAGTTGCTCTCTCCCATTCTTGCATTTAATTAAGGTTCTAGAATATGTTTTTACTTCAATAAATAGAATTCTTAACGTTATTTAGCAGATAGGTTCAGATTGGCTGAATTATAATCCTTATTTTTTTTTCTTTTATATATTTTCTATCTAAAGTGTCAAAGATATTTGTTTCTAACTATAATGATTAGCATAATCTCCCAAGAAAATGTTTTGATTTTTTTTTTTTTCCAGGGGTGGTTCAAACAGATTTTTCTGTTTGTTATAGAGAAATAGGGAGTTTAAAATGTATTCCAGTGTTTAACCACCTAATAACTGGGTTTCTTTTTTATGTATAGAAACTGCTGATAACCAGACAGAGCAAGTCCTTAATGAAACATTGAGCTATCAAAATGTTCAATACATGATAATTGCAAAGAATTTGTCCTGGAATGATGCAATGGCTGCATGCGTAAATAACAAGATGCAGCTGGTTAGCATCACAGATCAGTTCCAGCAGGCTTTTCTCGCTGTTCAGGCTGCCCTTCGCAATTACCCTCTGTGGATTGGACTCTTCAGCAGAGATGTAAGTTTTATTTTCCCATCAGACTGTGGCTTAAGGTAATTTTTAGAGTTGTGTGAAACAGAAACTGAATAAAGAAATGCAATGAAAAATTAATTTCTGCAGTAACTGTTTTCACTTAGGGATAACTATCTGGAAGGTCTCAAGATTAATGTTCTAAATCTTCAAGTTGCATTGTTGTTTCTTCTTCTCCAAGTTGCATAGTTGTTTAACTCCACTGAACTGATTGTTGATGAGGAGACAAATTTTTTAAAAGATTACAGGATGAAGGCATATATTGTAGTGTAGCAGCAAGACAGACAAAGGTGATTCTCTTTTGTTAATGAATGAGTAACGAGTGTTGCCATTTAATATCATCACCACTATTTACAGTACTACTCTAGAAAGACAACCCAAAATCTGTTATAAAAGGGAGAGACTAGAAGTGGCAAATAAAATCCAAAATGAATCATTGAACACTTCTGGAAATACACTTCTAAAGCTTAACTTAGACTCTGTTGTTATTTCATGTTATTTGTGTTTGTGTTTTGACTTAGAGGGAGACATCCCTGAGACAGGTTAGTGGGTTTTTCTTTTTTCTAATGTTTACTTTGTCTTTGGAAAAGTCAGTGCAGAAGGTACTGCTTTGCTTTTATTAGCCAGAGGACCTCTTGAATATCTTCATTGTGGACTGAGAGCTTTCTCAGCTGTTAATGAAATGGCTTGAGCTTGCTTGCAGGGTTTATCTTTTTTTGACAAGCACAGGAGTCTTGAGATAATTGCAAGAAAAAAATTACATGTTGTTTGAGAAGAAGTGCCTTACCTACAAAGGTGGCTGGTGCTCTCTCAGCATCTGTGATGTTATGATCTTCCTACATCAGTAATGGACTACTGAATATTCTAGGCGAAGCAGGGGGAGAAAATATGAATTTTAATATATACTTTATGGAGAATATTCTTAAAAGGAAACAGGCATCTAATCTTAGTGAAGATGGGGAAACCAGAACAACCTATTTTCTCTCCTCTTTTTGAATCTTTATCTGTAAGTGAAAATCAAATTATTCCCTTTGCGGCATACAACTCCAGCATGCACTAGCTCTTCACTATTGCAACTGTGTGCGTATATGGGCACAATTAAAAAGTCACATGAAAGGAAATTATAACCATATTGGTCAACAGGACTTGTTACTCCAGTACTGGAATCATAGACACAAAAGAAAGATACAAGATAAATTAAATTACAAAGTGGCAGGGGGATTTCCTGAGGAAAACTTTTAAGTATAAGATCCTTTAAGGATGGCATGCTTGTTGCATGTGGCTTTTTCTTATTCTTCCTGCATCCTCCAGGGCAGGACACACCAGATTTATTAAATCAGTTAAGTATTTAATAGATTACTTTCAACTCAGTGTGGACTAACTGACCTTATTTTCAGGTATCAGTTTTCCAAGACCACATAATTATATCCACCATTGATTTGCAGGTGCAAATGATGTAATTTGGACACCTCATTGCTAGGCCGTCCTCCATCAGCATAGTAGTTAAACATCAACATTTGATAATTTGTCATCCACTTCAGCTAATTCATATTTTTGCAACTGCAAAAGTTAAAATAACGAAGCTTGTTATATTGTGAGCAGCAGGTCAGATTGCAAGGGCAGTGGCATGCTTACAGTTCTCACTGGAAACACTGTAAATGTCTAGCCTATGTGAATATATTATCATGTCACTTTCTGTACCTAATATTTTTTACTATGTAAACTCATCCCTTTTACTTATACAATGCTAGGGTGGAAAACATTATGGCTGGCTGGATGGGAAACATGTTAGTTTTAGTCGCTGGTCTGAAGATGATGAAGAAACAAGCGAAGAATGTGTGGTTTTGGATACTGATGGCTTCTGGAAAACTTCTGACTGTTCCACTGAAAATCGAGGTGCTATTTGCTACGCGTCAGAAAGTATGTATCCTAGCATAATACTTATAACAGCTGAATTTTGTTTTATTATGAAGCATACTTGATAATTGCAGATTGTAACTCCAAAATTACAAATTGCATTCCCTCCTGATTTGCCTGCCAGGAAAAAAAGAAACAAACTTCAAATAGGGGGAAATCCACCTGTTGGTCTTAATCCACGTGTTCCTTAAAAACAAATCTGATATGGGTGCATTGGGCCAGACTGTACCCTTCATATTGTCAGCTGATTCTGCCATTGCACTGTTTCTGTAAGATGTTGCATACTAATCTCTCCCACTTGCATCTGGAAGAAGATTCAGCTAGCTCTGTACTATTTACATCTTAATATCGGGACCTCCTGAATGAAATCTCTCCAAAGTCTATACGGGGAGGAGGTACATGACTACATGGAGAAGAAAGATAGCAGGTAGACGCTGAATTGAAAGGTGTATATTAAAGTCATCTGCGGTTCACAAAACCCTTTTAAATATATACCAATTATAGTAAGACAGGTATACAGTAGGACATCTTTTAGGGGGGATAGATATGTAGCGCGGCCCTTTTCTGAAAAATAAAAGAGATCTTTCTGAGACATCATCAGAGATTTCTTCCCTATGAGACCATTATAATTTGTTTTGTTTTTTTATCGTGTGGAGACACAGTAGAGCCATTGTTGTACGTACTGAGTCAAGTAAAGTGTATACTTGGCATTATGACATCCTTAAGTATTTTGTGCTTACAATCTAAGCAACTGCAGAAAGAGTCCTTCTCACTCCTCAAGTATTAGATAAAACCACAGAACTAGGATGTGTTGCCAGCTGTGAAGTAGCTTATTTGTTGTGGTGATCTGCCTTCATACAAGAGGCAATAAGAGCTTTTAGTTATTGGCCCACAGCTACCACTTTTATGTAGGGATTTTATTCTTAAACCTGTAGAACGTAACAATTGTGAAAAGTTGTAAGCATCTGTATTCTTCGATAATGCTTACTGCTGGTTTTGTTACTTTAAAAAAAATCACCATCATGAGGAAAAAAAAAAAAAAGAATGTATTACGCATTTAGAGGATGGCACTTAATTTGTCTTCCATGTTTTTAAATGGTACCTGAAGGTGGTTTGTAGTGTGTCAGGTTAAGTGTTGTATTAATAAGTCACATCCTGAATGTCTTCTTTCCTTTCCGTAGAGAAGATTGAAAAAGAACAAGTTACACAAGTTAAATGCCCACATAAGATTAAAAATACACCCTGGATATCATTTAGAAACAATTGTTACACTTTTATGATAACAAAAAATAGATGGAGAGAACTGAAGTCTCAAGAAGCTCATCATTTGTGCAAGAAAATGAGTAAGTGCTTTGTCATATTACAGGTATTTATGGACTTATGTCAGCTTGAGGGAGACGAGTTTTAGGTCTGAGTCACTTGTCTTACAGTGACAGCAAAGTGAGTGTTGAGAAAGGTTGCAGCATTTGGAAACATATATTAGTTATTAGTATTATTGAATTCTGAGATCTCTGAATAACTGAAAGGTGATTTTGTGGGTTTTTTTTCCTCTTTATAATATGCAAATTTTAAATAGGTAATTATTATCCCCTTGGCAACATTCTGGCTTTACAGTTACACTTACTTACTTTATGGGGTTCCCCCCCCCTCCCCATGCTGTGTGGAACATGTTGGTGAGCAAACTAAACAGACTGAGAATAGTCCAATTCAGAAAAGCACGTGGGCTTTTCCTGTCCATCCTGAACAAAGTGTAAGCTTAGGAACAGCTTCCCTCTTACATTAAAGCATTGCTCATGGCACTTCAGACATGCATCTTTCCAGAAACTGTTTTTATTTTTCATGCATAGATTTCAATTCAGTCTTTTTCTTAATGCTTTTTCTCTACTAAGTGTTTCAATAAAATCATGAAAGATTGCTGATATTTTTATGTTCTTTGCATAAAATTTTTACTACATCCATCTTGAAGTGGTAGTAGGATCCATAAGTATCTCTGAAGCTGGTATCTTTCACTTATCCACAAAACTAGGGGAAGCACTGTTGATAATACCTTTGAAAATTGTTTTCACAGTTCGTTTAGTTGCCATGTTACAAAGGGATAGCCTTTACGTATTCATGACCTGTAATAGTTATTACTAAGAATAGAAAAAAAATACTTATATTGTAGTGGAAAGGTAAATTTGTAAGAAAGCAATTTAAAAAAATTTTCAACAGACTCAGAAGCATTTGTCCTGAGCGTTCGAGATGAAGAAGAGAATAATTTTGTTACTGAGCAGCTTCGTTCATTCAGCGGTCTGGCTATGTGGGTCTGGCTGGGTGTGGTTTACGATGACAGTGGTAAGATTTAAGATTTTTTTCCTTAGTAACTGGATTGGAGACAAAGTTTGCACCATTAAGTGCATGTTTCTTGCATGTTTCAGTATACAACTAAAGTCAAACTGAATGCAAACCTATAATAATGCTTTATATTTGTGTTTATCTTCTAGAAGAAAATAACTGGATGTGCTTTCTGTTTGAGTGATAATTAGATCCAGTGTGTTCTGTTTAGTCTAGAGTTGATTTCCCTGGAAAGCAGGAGTTAAAAGGGTGTGGATGACTAATGCTAACATATTTAGCATTGTATATGGAACTGATTTACAGTAACTTAGAGTATCACTGCATTTTTTCCAAAGTGAATGTCTGTTAATGACATTAATATATTCAAAGTTAAATGTATTTGTACACATAATGCCAATGTTTTAATAAATATGCAATGTTTTCCACAGATAAAGTTCTCAAGTGGTATGATGAAACTCATCTGACTTACAATAACTGGAGGCTGGGAAGACCTAACATAAAGAAGAACAACTTTTTTGCTGGTGTAAATCTTGATGGTTTTTGGGATATTTATAATTATTCTCAAAGTTGGCATGCTCATCACTATAATGTGTACAGTATTCTTGCCTGTAAAATCGAAAGGGGTAAGTAGTAGAGAAGATTTATGTGTAGTATCAGAGCATCAGATGAGGATCATAATTTTAAGTCCTAGTTCTGCAGTACCTGCTATATAAGGCTTTGATTTTGCTCCTAGTGAAATGCATGGCACAGCTGTCATGGGCTTCTGGGGTTATATGGTCAGTCTGTGCATCACTGCTGTAATATTCTGATCAAGAGGAATATGTTTGCTGATACGAGTGGCTTGTACTGAACACTTCAATGCTTGAGTTACATTGATATAGATGGATTCTAATGCTTTCTGTATGATCCTAGTAACAAGAATGAAGTACAAAGAATATGTTGTCTTCTTATTCTTTGAAATAGGACCCCAACAGCACAAGCCTCCATTGCCTGAGTCTATTCCACATGGAAACAGAACATACAGGATCCTGCAGAAAAAGTTAACGTGGTATGAAGCACTGAGAGAATGCAAAGAAAATAGGAGTGATTTAGCAAGTGTACACAGTGAATCACAACAGTTATTTCTAGAAGATATTGTCAGACAGGATGGCTATCCTCTGTGGCTTGGGTTGTCCGTTCATGATGTAAGTATATACTGTTGGCAATGTCAGTAACAGAGCTTATAAGTAATTTTCTGCACAGGATATTAAATATTTTGTGGTGCTTTTTTCCATTTCTTGTAACCTCTGTTCCACGTAGTAAATTACCAACTTTTTCAACCCTTTGTAACATGTTAAAATATACTTCATGTATGTAGCCACACTAAGATATTTTTCCAAATCCTTGGCATTTTAAAATAATACAATAGTGCCACATCAGCCCTTGCGGCACAAGGAAGCACAATTTGCAACCCTACCTTGAGAGATTCCATAGTTTATGACCCCCTGTAGGATCAGATTCCATTAGCAAATACAATCAGACAAGGCTGTATGGAGCCTTTTTAGTCCAGGTCAGGACGGGCCCTCCAAGGCAGTTCAGGAACTGGCTCTTCAGCAAGTTAGGCGTCCCTTCTCCCAGGAGACATAGCACGAGGTAGCTGCACGTCTTCCTCCTCCTCTGTCTGCTTAACCCCGGAGCCAAAAGCCTGTGGCCCTGTCCCCGCTTCCCACACTAATCGCCAGAGCTGGTCACGGTTGTTAATTGTCAGGAATACCCCTCTGCAGAGGTGTGTGATTTCTATCCATACCTTTGCTACCTCTGCCTGTCCTTTAGTCTGAACGGGTCCCCCCACTTCTCACAACTGACCCATTGTCATGGGTTTCCAGCAGTGTACCTGAAGTAGGAGCTAGCACTGCAAACCATTCCCGAGCTGGCCAGCTTTACTCACTGAGATCATCCTGACAGTTTAGCAGTTTGCAGCATACCTAATAATGTACATAGCAAAGAAGGCAGACTGCTTAAATCAAACATCAGGATGAAATTAAGTAAAATGTTCCCTATAGAATAAAACAAGACACATTGTTTAAGGTTACAAACTTTCTCAGTTTCCACAAATAAGCAGGATTTCTCTGTTAAGAACTGATTGGAAAATGTGAACTATGTTGGACACTTATTTAGTATGGATTTGGAAAATGAGGCCACCTGCACTTTTATTTATCATTCTACAAGGGCTAAATATTGCTGCATGATGACTAAGAAGATTTAAACCACAACCATATGCTGTGGTTTAAAAGTTGTGGGTTTTTTCTTTAATTAGGGAAGTAAAGCTAATTTTGAATGGTCAGATGGAAGCGACTTTGACTACTATCCTTGGGAATTAGAAAACTCAAATACTACTGAGAACTGTGTTCTATTAGATACTAAAGGATCTTGGAACCGTACAAAATGTACAAATGTTGCTGAAGGTGCCATTTGCTATAGCCCTCCAAACAGTAAGTGTTATTTTTAATGTTTTGTGTAGTTGTCTTATGTATTCTATCTTTACATGTTGTATTTAGAACTAGAAATGACGGCTGAAATACTGCACATGATTCTGTCTTGAAGAAGAGTTGTCTATCAAGAAGGATAAAACACTTTTTAATACTTAAGGGAGATGAGTTCTCTCCATTCCTGTGGTGAAAATCTAAAACAATCCTGGTCACTTTTTGATCACCTGTGATATGAATATCAAGCTATATATATATCTTTTCTGAATCATAATCCTTAAACACATATAACAAAACCCATCTAAAAGGCAAGAAACAATCATTCCCAGCCCTTGGGGATTCATCTTATGCACGTTTTAAAATAAATTCATCTATGACACATGAAGAAGGAATGTAAGCTAATTGAATCATGGTTGTTGTTAGGAGAAGTAGTCCTTGTTAATGGTTACGGTCCTGTTACTACAAAGAGATTATGCACAAACTCCTGCAGCAGAAATAACATACATTTCTTTGTCTTTGCAGAGAGACAATTACAGCCAAAGCAAGCGAGCAGAGCCCCAGGATGCCCCCAGATCAGCGGTGCCCTACAGTGGACACAGTATAAGGATCATTGTTACGCATTTGACATGGCATTCTACAATTTTTCAGTATATAATGTGGAAGATGCTAAGAAAGTCTGCCAGAAACTGAGTATGCTTGGAATCTTTATCCCATTACAACCTGTAATCAGTCCACTATTCAAAAAGAAATAAAAACTAACAACCCAAAAACTCTACACTGGTTATACTACAGCTTTTATCTGCTTTAGTTTAGGAAAAGTAATAGCAGGCTTTATCTTTGAACCTCTGATAGAGTTTCTTGATAAAACTCTCCAGTGTGCTGACAGATTGTTTGACACACAGGTATCTGCAAGTAAAATGCAGATAGCCACAGACAGAGGATTCAGAAACTTAAGGCTTACAGTTTGCAAAAAACCATTTGATTTGCATACAATTAACTTTATTTATTATAAAGTTAGTGCTGTTAGCAGTGCTTTCATATTATATCCTTTCATTAGCTGCTTGCTAACCTATCAAATGGTTCAAAGCATGTACTTCATAGACTTTTAAGGCACATAATATCATTAAAAACTTAATTTTATGTCAAATTCAAGTATTTTCTTTGATAAGCTATGTGGGAAATTGCATTGCAGAAGATGATGATACACAGTCTCGCGTACAGAACTTTTAATCGTCTTCTTATCTTAGAAGCTAGTGATTGTCATAACTTTCTTTTACTGAATTATCTTATGAAGTTGAACTTGCTATGTAGGATGAAGAAGAAAAGGTGCAAGCAGTACCAGTCCTGGATGCATTTTTCTATTGAGTCCTACCTGGCCTGGTAGTTAAAAGAGAAAGGATCTTTCTTTAAATTAAGCTTCTAGCTTATATTTGCATGTGTTTGTAAAGAATGGGTACACTCTGAACCTGTCTCCACTATACCTTTTCCTCCCTTAATTGCTATAACACTGTATGTAAAACCCTGAGACACAATGAGGGATTGTTTTAGAAATTAACTTGACTAGGCAAAATGCTGTCTGAGCTTTTGTTCAACTGTATTTTTGAAGAGGGCTTATTTCTTGGACAAGACAGTAATTCTGAATGTGGCATATCTTTTGATATCTTCCATGTATGTAGTCCACAGCTGCAGTAAGTTTACTTCAATTTTATTTTGTATGACCTGCTTGAATAACCAGTCATCTGAAGCCATCTTGTATAACATGCTGTCTTTTAGGGAATGGGAGGTTCATGTCTTTATTCTGCAGGTTACTTCAAGCTAATTTTACTAGCTCAAATCAGCAAATCTTTTCCTGTAGTAATTGTTCCCACAGAGAACTCAATGTACAAGTACAATGAAAAATCTCTGAAGCTGCGTTTCTGACCAGTTTCCTTCTCCCCTTAGATCCTTCAGCAACCCTTCTGACTATAGTGGATGCTGAAGAAAATGCATTTGTGAGCACCCACATAAAGGAAAATGATCTCATCACCAAGAATGTATGGCTTGGCCTGGCTCAGAGCTCTAAGGGTAAGAAGTAGCAACCATATATGAGCATGAATGTTTCACATGGTAAATAAAAATGCATAAATCCTCAAGTAAGAATAGAGTTTTGTAGTGGTGATAGCCTACAGTAACTCCTGCCTGAGGCTGGAGGCTCTCATTTATTGTTATAAAGCCCTTTGAACTTCACTGTAGTTTAAGTCTCTTCCTGTTGTACACTTAAGATAATCAGGAGTCACTGAAATTAATTTTCCTGAACACTGTCATTGATGCCTAATGGTTAAGCTGCAAATGCTAAAAATCTGGAGAAGCGTGGCTACAAGTGATGTGTTGACATTTGTTTTAATATACAGGATAGATAGTCAGCCCTGTTTCTTTTAGCAACATAAATAAATCAATAGGTTGTGAATGACATTGTGTATCACTAGGGCATGTTTTGGTGATCTAAACTAAGCAGTTTTTTTTTTCCCCCCAACAGATCAGTCCCTGAACTGGCTTGATGGCTCATCAGTTAATTACGTCAACTGGGGAAATAAAACTGCCGAAGTCAATGAAAAATGCAGTGTTATCCTGTCCACAACTGGCACGTGGTCCAAAGTTGACTGCAGTCGTAGTCAAAGCAGAGTGGTCTGTAAAGCTCCTTTAGGTACGAAAGCATTGATTTTAGCAGAGACTTAGTTTTGTAGTGACTGTATTCAGGATTTTCTTTCTTCGGTGGGGGAAGTCTGGGTTGAAATAATGAAAGTACAATTCAGAAAATAACTTACCAAGTACCTCTGCCTATAGCAAGAGCCTTCTGTTGCTGTTTTACCATAAAATTGCATTCAGGGACAAATTCTCTAGGACTTTAGTTCTCCTGGCTCCCACTAACCACTTAAAGGGTAAGGGGTAGAACTGAAATTTCCTCCTCTAAGAGAGCACAGAGTAGTTGCTATTGCTTCTTACCACAGGGTATCTCTCATGGGCAAGTCTGTGTAGGTGGAATCAAAAAGACTTCTGCTGGTAAGAGGTGCCATGGAAGCAGGTACTGCAGACTTTATTTTCAGTCTTAAGGAGGCTTCTGAAAATAGTGCCCTGCAGCTCAAGAAAAACTCGGGCTTCATGTTACTTCCTAAGCATCAACCCCATAATGAAATATTCTTACCAAGACTCTTAAAGAAGAACTATTTGTGTTTTGTTCTCTTACAGGTTCTAATCATACTGGGGTGGCTGTGGCATTTGCCCTGCTAATTATCTTGGTCTTCATTGTCGGATTAGTGTGGTATCTCTATAAAAAGAAGCGTCTTCATTGGAGTGCCTTCTCTTCAGTACGCTATCAAAGAGGGATGAATGATGATGAAACTGATGATGTGTTCACAAAAGATAGCTATTGAGAAACTGTTCCTTCTGGTCAATTTAGCATGAACTTCACTGTGTGAAGCCATGAAGAATGAACTACTTGATGTTTTATTCTTTTTGGAAGAGTAATAAGGTTATCACGGGGGGCTAAATATTGTTTTTTCATACAAGTGCAATTTTTATTCAAGTCTAGGGTAATTACTTTCATTTGCCCTCAGCCATTTAAGGTGCAATGTTTCTAGAGTTCTGTAATATTTTTTAATTGGGAAGAGTTTTTAATGAGATAATTAATGCCAACAGCACTTCATGCAACATCACTTTAACGAATGCACTTAGAATTGCCACATGAATTTTGTAATTTTGTACAATTATCATCAACAACTTCATGCCAAATGATGTACCATTTTGATATGCTGTAAGGGTTTTGCTGCTAGTATTGGGTTACCCTGTAGAAGCTAACACAAAGATGATAAAGAGGAGACTGTCTTTGTGTAGCAACTTTTATAATAAGCAGTTATAAATTTTGATATAGCAGGGGAGAAGGGATTTACCAGACAACCAAGGATTCATTCACATTCAACTAAAATTTAAATTTTCTTGTTGTAGTGGAGGAAGATGGTATTGTGATTTTTTTTTTTTTTTCCCCCCAAAAGAGACAAAAAAAATTGTGTTTTAGGGGTGAGAGAAGAATCTTCCTTAGAATGTAGAATATACATTTTGAATAAAGAGTTATGAGAAATACCCTGCACTAAAACCATGCCATCTAGGAGCAAATGAAATAAACATAGAATGAAGCCTGAGACTCTGGCAAACTGGCAGATCACTACTCTTAGGCCCTGAAGGTAGAGGAGCTAACAAAATTACCCATTGAGGGCTAACTGCAAACACAAATAGAACTCAAGATGTAATAAGAGCCTTATCCCTGTAAAAGCGAAGGCATGAATGTTGATCTATCCTGTGACATAACTTCTTTAAGTAAATGGTTCAGTTTCTTGTCCCAGCTCCTTCCACAAAGTTTTGAAATTTTTTAGGAATGTTTACAGTGAAAATCAGTATCTGGACCCAAGGATTAGTTAAATAAGATTAAAAAAACTGCACTTGTAGTAGTAAACAGAAAAAGACAAACCACATTCTATCTTACATCTTCGATCTACTCTGAAATTGGACCAGAGTGATTTTCTTGTAGATCAAAACACAGAAAAGACCTGCTCCATTTTATGATCTGTTGCACTGTGACACCCAAGGACAGGAGCGTTGCAGTGACAGTGTTCCTTCTGTAATGAGATCCTCCTGATATTTACTTCCCCTAATACTCTTATTTATACTAGGTTTAAATGCCTAACTTTATAGGTAAAACATGTCATCTGCCCAAGAAACAAGATGAAGATATATCTAAGGAAAGGGTGAGAAAGAATGTATGGTAAATAAACTTGTGTACATAAATGCTAAAAAATACTTGAGTATTTTTACATAAAACTTAAACTTGATTTTTGTATGTGATGTGTCACTGTGGCCTTTTCTATGCACTCCAAAGAAAGACATAAAGGGAAAAAGGGAAGAGAGAATTGTATATTTTAATTACTCTGATTATTCGATCAGTTAATGTTTTGAAAAAGTCTTTAGACTTTTTAAATGCACAATACAAAGAACAGGCACATTTGCTTTTATGAAGGAGTTATGTGTAAAAGACCAAATCCATTCCCCCACAATGGTGGTGTGATATGGTAAACAGGAGTATCTTTGGTCTGACGTGCTGAGGAAAGTACTACTGATTTCTCTGAAGCAACGGTGAGGTCATGATGTTCAACTACCTTTTTTCCCCTGCAGTATACTTACGTTGACAGCACTTTCCTTTGTTCCTGTTTGCACTATTTTGATAAGCGTTTATCATTAGTATTGAGAAATAGAGAACTTCTTGTAGATACCACTTTAGAGCCTGTTAAACAGCAGCCTGAAGGGGCACAGTAAAGGAACCATTGTGTTAGTTTGCTGATCAAAGAAGTAAGCACTTTTGTTGTTTATTTGGTACTTTGGGCACAATTGTGAATGTTTTCTTTCTTGAGGTAACTTGTAGAAAAAGTAGTTATGATGCTAGTTACTATGTAATGAAAATAACCCTCACCCATGTTCTTAAACTCACCCTGTTAAGAGAAGTGTTTGAAACATAACAAAACCTGGTTCCTCTCATCTTCTGGTTTGGCTCATATGCCCAAGTGCTTTGCCAAATAACTCCTAATTTAATGGACAAAAAAAAAAAAAGTATTGCTTACTGTCCTTTTCTAACAACAGTAATAAGTGGGGAAAATTCTTTACAAATTCTCATGTTTTGAGATGTTTTACAGATGTTTATATTTTGAGCATTTTTATGTGTGAACCTGAAATGGAAAATGGAAATTAGTAGTAAAATCCTAATTCTCCAACACACATTAATATATACTTTTTATTTTTAAAATAATATTTTCCTTTTCTTATGAATGGCTGTAAATATTTTTTAAGGCCCCATTTCTCATGTTTGTTTCATCATACCCAAGTTGTCTGATCACTGGTAATTCTTATTGGAGTGAGCACAACTGCCTTAGTGCAGGTGAATAACCCACTTTATCTGAAATACACAGAAAGATTATTTAGCACTATTCTTATTGAAAGAATAAAGTTAAATAAAACACTAAACTGCTTACACTGGTTTTATTTCCGTGGAAGCAGTTATCAGAGCTAAAGTTCAGCTTATTAATCACTGGGTAAAAAAGCACATAGCACAAGGGCTGTGGTCACAATTAAAGCAGATAAGTATGTGTTAACATAAGAAAACTTCAGCAGTAATAAAAATCTTTGATGTATTTAAAAAGAATGCCAGTAACTTTCTTTTTGCAGTTGAAAAGATACTTTATCATGGAACATGGTTATACCTAGCTTTTATCAAGCTGCTCATGGGCTTACACAAGAAGGGAACTTTCTTCTGTGCCTTTTTTTTTAATCAAGGTGTAGTTGATTAGCACCTTGTGGCTCAAATTAACTCCAAAGCAGTTGATAAGGGCTTACAGCAAAACTCCTCATAAAATATGGGCAAAGATAATTTACTTCCAGCTATGTAACATTTACAATTAAAGCATGAGATGTATTTCTTGTAAGTATCATCTGAACTCTGAATTCCAGACCTCCAAAATCTGCCACTGCTGGTCAAAGGGCAGTGTTATTTTTAGCTACAGCGATGGCTGGCTGTGCTTCCTGGGAGAAACATCCTACTGTGCAAGACAACAAACGAGATCATTGCTTCAAAAACGTTAATATTGAAGATTGAAGATGAAGAGCAAGGAAATAGAAGCACGGAAGTGAAGTGCTTTTCACAGGTTGTGGAGCAATGGAGCTGGGAAGACATCTTCAGACTCTGTCTCGGAGCACAGGCTGTCTGCTGGACAGTAGTAGCTCTAGGCAGAAACTGCCCACCTTCAGGTAAATGCACAAAGGTTTTTGCACACTTACAATTTGACCTGTGAATCTGCCTTGTTGGTCTCCCTCTTGTTAGGGCAGAGCTTGCTCCTGTGGAAGTGACCTCTTCCCAGAGTGAGTGGAGCAGCATGGGGTTTGGTTCTTCCTGAATTTTGCCCAGTCTCTGAAGACTGTGTCATGGAGAGGTTAACCCACATCAGCCACTAGACCAGCCAGCATTATTTTTTTTTTAACACTGTTTCTGTATCAATAACTTAATTGGCATAGAAATCAACCAGAAATGCTTATGCATGAGCACTGTTGTTTGGGCCTGATGCATTTGTTGTATTTCTTTCCATTTTTTCCTCTTTCTTTAAACCAAATTCACCATCTGCTCATTGCTCTGGACATATGTTATACATCTAAACATTCCTGAAAGGAGGAAGTAAATTGCATGGCCTGGCAGTGATATTTTTTTGGTGTGGCTGCAAATAAACAAAGACCAAACATTACAATTTCTGTTGATAAAAGTTAGAATTACAATTTGGGTCCTTTCTGCATCCACTGTTGTATGAAGCACAGCGGGGTATGTAACACCCAGGTTCATTAAAGTTAATCAAATTAATTCTGTTGTCAAGAAGTACATAAAGTTCTTATTGACCAAATTAAACAGACTTTGCACAGTTTTAAAGCCAGAACTACAAGCAATATTAAAGAATTGAGCTTAGGAAAAACAGGAGATTAGCTACCGGAGAGAAAAATTCAGTTGTCATTCTAATGGACATTTCCCATTTAGTTCTGAAGAGTTTTAAGATCAGAGTTGACAAAGCAGTAGAAAAAGGTAATTTTCTGTTGATAGCAAATTAATTTGCAAATGGTGCATAGCATAAAAATGGCATTTTATAATGCTGCTATCTTGTTTTTATTCCCGTATGGTATCTTCACATTGAAAACTCCTGTGTACTCTATCGTAATATCTGCCAGTAACTAAGATTTTTAACAGAATTGAGGGGGTAGGGGAGGACACCAAATGAGGTTTTTATTGTGATTACACACTAATGCAACACAGAGTGCAAGTCCTTCTGGATTTCTATTTGCCAATGCAGAAGGGATCTATAATTATAAACAGAACACAGTTTTTTGTTAGATTTGCTCCTTTTCAGCATAAATAGAATAATTCACTCCAAGGTGGCTTTTAAGAAAGTGAAATTTCAGTGATACAAAATTATTATTGCAAAATGTGCTTGCTTTATTATGATGGTCCTTTGCATACACAGTTTTTGTTAGAACATATGAGAACAAAGATCTTTTTCCGCACACTTTGTCTCAGGTCTCTCATATTGATAGTAAGTATTCTGCTCTTGCTTTCTATAAAACTTCTCTTTTCAAATGTCATGTGTCACAGTTCCCCTTTCACAGATGATCTAGAACAGATAATTATACAAAAATGTGGTGCTTATACTCTATAAAAACTAGCAAGCTTTGTATGCATATTCAAACTTACAAAGTAGTTGGCTGATGATTTCACAAATACTCATGACAGAATGTCATCCCCATTAGCAACCAAACTGCTTTTTGTTTCATTGAAATGTCTTTATTTTCATAAACGTGATCTGGGTATTTAAAGAGCATCTTGTCTCAAGTGGGAGTATGAATTCTATACATATGTGGATAATAGGAGGGCATACTTAGCTAGGCTTGGATTGTGAGCTGCTTCGAGGAAAAGGGCTGGGTTCCTGACATTTCCATCTTGTTTTGTCTCTTGCAGCCACTGTCCTGCTTTGTACCTGTTCCGTCTCATACCAGCTTTGTAGCACTGATGCAAAAGCCTCCAAATCACAACACGCCACCACAGACAGGAGAGCCAGTCCAGCAGCCTTGCACTGGCACAAGCTGCTGGGAAAGGAGACCAGAAGGCGTCACTCCCTAAAGGGCAGCAGCCAGCTGGGCACAGCCATGGGCCTGAAAGATGCGGGATGAGCACTGCCACCGGCCCCACCACACCGGCACAGGGGGGACAGCCAGCACAGCCCCTAACACTGGGCACCACAGCCTTGGCAGGGCTGGGGCTGTTCCCCACCTCAGTGAGCAATAAACCTACAGCAGCCAGGGAGAGAGCAGCTATGCCAGCCTGGCCCAAGTACTTACTGTGCAACAAGCAGCTGGGGAGTCTCCTCCAGCCCCCAGGGACTCACTCTACAACTCCCTCCTTGCAACCAGGTTTCTCCCCCCATGCAGGCTCACAGCCATTACACCCCGCACCCATCTCACCTTGCAGGACCAGCTCTGCATCTGGGTGCTTCAGCACAAGCCTTCCCCTGCATGGTTGTGCTCAGAGGGTGAGACTGCCCAAGCTGCAGCATCCTGGGGAGCAGGGAGCAGCAGTCTCCTGGCTTAAATACTGCTGTGCCCGTGGCACACCCTGACAAGGCACAACTGGGGACAGCTGGGCTGCTCTCTCATCCTCCTGCTGGAAGAGGAGAAAGAGGCAAGGCAGGTAAATTGCTGCTGTGAGTGTCTGCTTCATTAGTGGACTTGCAAAAACTGCACCCAATGCCTAACCCATTCCAGAACCAGCCGAGTTTATACTGACAGGCTGTTGCTATTTCATTAAGTCACTCAGGATTTACAGGAGTTTGCTTTTACAGGAAGGACGTGTTTGTATTGATAATCCTGAGCCATCACAGCATTTAGGGGATGCCCTGAGGCACCTGCCGTGCTGGGGGCAGCACCTGGGGGCTGCCGGCGCCCATGAATGTGTCCCTGGGTGCAAGGGAAGGAGGAGATGGGGCTGGGCTCCTGCAGCCAGCCAGGCTGCCCGAGCCACGGGGCAGTGGGTGGTAGCGTGAGTCTGGCCAGAACCAGGAATCGCCCAACGTAATGTGTTTGCAGGCCTAAACGCTGGTGCAGAGTGCAGGCACGCCGTGAGATGGAGTGTTCCCCGCTGAGGTGTAAAAGGCTGTGGAGCATGCTGCTGTGCTTGAAGAGCAGCACTTGAAAGGTGGGTAGAGAGAAGTGAATATTACTTGTAGACAACTTCTCGGCAATCACCTCGGTGTTGACAGTGGCACGAGGCCACAGTGCATATCCAATTTTAGCATTAGGACTCTCTGGTATAAAATGTGGACAACAACTTAGCCAATTTGCAACCCACAGATTTAGGAGCTTGTATTTTACAGTGGGTCTGGAATTCATGTGTAAGGGATTTGCTTAAATGCTCAAGGGGACCATGTCATTTTTGAAGTCAATGCACAGAGTAATGATACAATGTCCAGCCTACATAAGGAAAGGCTGTGTGTTTTAGAACAAGGTGTAAATAAACAGTTGAAGTTTACAGTGAAACTAGTTTAGAAATTAGATACATGTGCTTGTGATGTAACTTACTAGGGGCTGTGATTTTTTTTTTTCTGTATAAACTACTTTGTGTTTACTGTGTAGGTGCTGATAATAAATTGTAACCTATTCCAGAGCCTAACTCTAACACCCATTGGCATGAAACTGTTTTGTATAAAAGAAACATTAAAACATAGAAATTTGAATTATCTATTAGAGAAATACAGGGGGTGGACTCCAGCAGGGACTGCACATCACACTGACACAGTGACAAAACAGAATTAGAATAGGAGGGGGAGAATGCTGTTAGTCAGCCACTGCCTTGGGCAGTTATTCACTGCAACCAGAGACATAAATTAATTTGTGCATGTTGTCACAGTCATGCTGGAAGTGCAGCAGTGCATGTTTGTTGTCATGACAATGTATTGCATGAAGCAAGTGGAGTTTTAATTCAACAGCTGCAAAGCAGGGAGACTGGCTAACTAGCTCCTGCTTTAATCCATGATCACTGAGATTGGCCTCTGTGTTTGCCACAGAGAATAAAAATTCAGCTTCAGTCAGTTGCAGTCCAGCAGGCAGTGAGTGGGGGAGACATGCCACGCCAGACCCTGATGTGACTGGGAGGTGTTTTATCATGAGGGCTGTTCAGGAGGGACATGTAGGCTGAGCAGCCTGGTTGTTTCTGACACCCTCCTCTGCCCAAACAAGCCACCCCTGTGTGTGACTTCAGGCTTCCTAAGCAGAAAAGAGGCAGAGATGGCATGTTTGGAAGTACACGAAAAGGAACATAACAGCCAAGGAGAGACAAGCAACTGCTGCAGTAAGCAGAGGCAGTTCCAGCCTCAAATAAAGACCTGGAAAGACTATGCAGGGAAGTAAGACTGAAGACACTAAAAATCTGTGAACAGCTGGAGATGAAATTGCACAGACCCATCTCCAGGGACCCAAGAGCATCTGACCAAGGGATATACGAGAGCATGTTAATGGGGACTATGCATCCCTGCCTGGTTTCCATACCTATGCATGGACTGAGGGAACTTTAGTCTGCTAGAGGGCAGTCTGTCTGTGCTGCTGACAGCTCAGCTGCCCCCAGTCCAGGTTTACCACTTTGGTGAGGCAAACACCATGCCGGGGTCATGCTATTGTAAGAAAAGTGCAGCTGGCAGCTTGAGCTAGAGGTGATTTTCTGTTATTAGTGACTTTGGAGGTGCCAAAGAGAAGGGACAGAGCTGATCCTGAAGATTGGGCCTTTGGAGATGGTTCATTCATTGCTCTGCTTTCACCACAGTAACTGTCTCAGAACCAGTCCCCTGAACTCACATGGGACATCTCCCACTGACCAAAGGTCTGACCCAGCCTGAGTTGGCAGCAGAACCCAGAAACAAACCTCCCCCATTGTAGTAGCAAACTATTTTCTATAACTTGCTGCAAAGGCAAAATTTACTTCTGAGAGGAAGGGCTGTTGTCTCCTCATGCCGATGATGCCTACTTTTCACTTCCAAGTTCTGAGTGTTAGATCTCCAAGTAAACATCTTAACGTGAGCACACGATGTCTGTCAGTGAATACAGCCTGTGCAATCCAATAATTTATTAAACTGTCATCTTGTAAAGCCAGTTACAAATTAAAAAAGACAGCAGAAGGAATGCTGTAATAGAAATGAGCAAAATTACAACAAATAGTAACGGGAGTTACATTCCCAAGTGGGTTCAAGCTGCCTGCAGCAACCCAAGAGCCAGAACACAGAGACAGTGGAGAGTCAGGACAGGGATAATCAAGGCTATTCTGATACATAACAAGATCTAGTCAGTGTACAGACCAATATAAAATGTTACTTCTCAGGTTGCCTCTGCATTCCTCTTCTCTCTTACTTGTAACCTGCTGATCTTTTCATGTGTTGTGACAAAAAAGGGGATGTTGGCAGGATCCTGCATTAAAGCTATTTAAGGCAAAAGTCCAGTTGAACATATGATACACAGTAGTGGCCATCCTCTTAGGCTGGTTGCGTGGCAAGTGGACAGAGTGTTTGCACATGCTGCAGTGTAGCGGAAATGAGAGAAAAGCACAGATTATGTACAGTTTTTTTCTTCTTGTACTGTCAAACTCAAAACTACAGTGTTCTGCAACGCAGTATTAGTGACATGGTACAATTTGGTGATGAATTTGAACAGAACCTGTTGCATAGTGACTCCTAGTTTTCTTTTCTATGAAATGTCTGTTTCATAGCTCACAGGCCTTAGCTGACACTTCTTCAGAAATGGAGACATCCAATTTTAAACAAATAAGCAACAAAGCCCACATTACAACCAGCTCTTCAGTTTCATTAAGACACTGAATGGGCCTTTGCATTCTGGGATCCCAAGACTAGAGAAGGGTCATAGAAAATGGCCAGCCACCAGGTTTCTTGATTGACAATGCAACCAATTTATGATGTGACTGATATCGAATATTGTTTTAAAAAATTAAATCAAGTTTCTGAAATCATGAGACCGAAGGTGACTGTCATCTTTCACTGAGGGAAAAAGAAATCTGCTTCTTCAAATTGCAAGTAGCTACAAAAAAATCTCCAAGAAGCAGTTGTTTTGGCAAAACAGCACTGTTTTTCAAGTTTTGTTGATGAATAGGGACCTAGAGGAGACTGGAAGGGGATTTGGGGATTCAGTGATGGGAGCAGTTCCAATGAGAATTTGGAGGAGGATGAAGGGTTTGGCAACTGCTTACAGGAGTACAGAGGAAGTGAAATTCTTGCCTATAACCATTTATCTAGGCACCTATTCACTCAGTAGGAAACAGTTCCCTTAAAAAGTTCAGGGATCCCAGTCATTCTAAAATACCATATGGAGAAAGAAGGAACTCAACACAGGCAGGCTGCTCATTATAAAAAACCCTGACCTCCATCTAAAACCCAGAGTATGGGAAGAAGAGCTCTTCTGGCAATGCAACTAAATCCCTCTCGCCTCATGGGCTGTATAGGGGGAAGGTAGTAATTAATTTTTAGGCAACAGGTGTTGCTTGGAATGTACCCAAGATGGCACCTAATGATCTATTTCAGTGGTGCTAGCCCCAAAGATTTTCTCCTATGTTGGAGTATGTAGAATTTTAACTTAAAATGCTGCTTTTTACAGTCATGTACCTGTGAACTTTTATTGGAAGGTAAAGAATCACCTTGGGTGTTTTTGTTTGTTTGTTTAATGCTTTCTCATGTAGGGTTTGACCTCTTTAGTTGGACCACTTGGCTTCAATTATACAAAGTCATTTTCTTTTAAGACCAGATCAGATCATTAGTATATCCTGAAGAAAAACCCACAGTGACTTATATTTGTGTTGCTTGCAAAATAAATAGAGAACAAATATTCTTTTAGCAGACCATGCTGCGATCTCATGATCCCAGATGTCTGAATGCTGGAAATTCATAAGGAAGCCTAAGTGTGCCTCCTGTAGCACAGGAATTAGTCTTGTGAATTTTTTTGCCAGTATGACAGGTAATGGTGGAAGCAGCAGAGAAGACAGGCAGGAGGAGGAAGATGATTCTGACTTTGCTTCTTTAAGGTTCATCAAACAAGCAAAAGGAAAACAAGTTTTGGGTTATTAATATTTAACAACAGTTGTTGTTTAATGTCTTTGGGCAGAGGTGCAAATCCTATGGTACTGTAAATATCACTTCAGTTTTTAAATACAGTAGTCAGTCAAGTGGAGTTCTTAAAAAATATCTTTGCTACACTTGTGCTGGCAAGTTGCAAACACCAATCATTAAACTGCCCCTCTGTCATGGCAGTTCATTTGTATCACCTAGTCCAGATGCTAGCATGACTGTCCACACTGGTGGCTGATTTGATGCTGCAGCGTTTCTTCACAATCATGTTGATGTATGCTTTCATGATCTTTATTATCTCACCCACCTAGAGAGAGAAAACAATAACAGAGGATAAGCACATTAAAAACCTAATTCCATTGAGGCATACCAAACATTTTTCAGAAAAAGATTCCCCTTGTCCAAAGTCATGGCACTATAAATTTTGCATGTGATACTAAACGTGAACATGACAGTAAGGAAAGAAATGCTTGACAAGATTGTGCTCAGTGGTAGTGACACTTAAAAGGCCCATAGCTCCAAGAAAAGCAACTTTAAGGCTACTAAACTTTTTTGAGTTTGTGAACTCCCTATTCATATACTAGAAGGGAATGAAAAAACCTAGCACACTCACAAGCACCCAAAATTTGAAATTCCCAGTGCACTGCAAGGCCATTCAACCTCCTTCAGTTTCTAACCAGCATCATTGTTTTCTGTTTATCCCTGTATTCAAGAAGAGGTACCATGGCACTTTAGGCATAAGCTCCCTTCATCTTTTTCCATGGCTGTCCAGTCCATTCAGCAAGAATTCTTGCATACAAATTTGTCTAGTCAATGGAAATTAGAGCTTTACTGAAGTGTTAGTAAAACTGCACATACAACAAGTCTTGTGTTTTCATATACCTGGGATGTTTCAAAGAACATTTCTCTCTCATCCACTGTAATTTTGAAGGTGTTAGGCTGCGGTGCTCCGAAGAAAACAATGTGCTCATACTGGAAAGTTTCTAGAGGCTTAGGTTCCCCTCGTTTGTAGACAGACACATTCTCTGTGCTGACTCCAAGCCAAAGATCATTTGGAAATCCACCCTCCTTGCACTGCAGAAAGAGCCACATGAAATTTTGCATAAATTCAATGGAGGATCAAATCCTCTTTGATTCGAGGAAAAGCCCTCGATTTCTGGCTCCTGTGAGATATTTCAACTCTTGACCCCAAATAGAAAAAACCCAAATGTCTGCTGAAGGAATCTTATAGGCACTCCTATTGCAAAGATTTAGAAGTCACATGTCTGAGTCAAACACTAGTTGAGTAATAAATAATTGTAATACCTAACACTTCTCATCAGATTTCTAGGTGATTTAGGAAGTCAACATTCCCCTCATTATTTTACAGATAATATGGTGAGGGCAAGCAATTTCCCATGGTAATCCACCTAGGCAGCAACAAAACTGATAAAATTGGAACTCTGGATTCCTACTCTAGCAGACTAAGTAGTGGTTTAAGTGACCCAGTCTGAGAAGGTTCTGTTGCACTGCTGCAGAACAGTATTGCACCTTTTGCCAGTAAGGACAATACAGCTTCATTTTAATTCCGCTTTCACTCGCCATTACCTTCTTAAGCTCACAAAAGTTTCCCAAATTCTATTGTTCTTCTAATGAAGTGAATATTTGTTGTCTCCCTTTATTTGGGGTGGTGAAACACTAAGACAGGTTGCCCAGAGAGGTGGCAGATGCCCCATCCCTGGAAACATGCAAGGTCAGGCTGGATGGGGCTCTGAGCAACCTGACCTAGTTGAAGATGTCCCTACTTATTGCAGGGAGGTTGGACTAGCTGACCTTTTAAAGGTCCCTTCCAACCCAAACTATTCTATGACTTACCAGGACACACCAGCTTGCTTGCTCTGTGTTCCCTGCATCACATCTCTGTGGGTATGTGGTACTGCAGGCTTACCCTAAACTTACTAAGGCAAAATGCAGCAAGTTTCTGAAATTTCTTTCTGCTGCTGAGCAGTGTAACACACATGACTGTATATGTTCTCCAGACTGATGCCTCTCCGTGGCAGTAGTTACACATGAGTTTTCACATTGCTCACCTCAACATCAAAGAGGGTTGACCCATAACCTGGCCACTCCTTTACAATGGACATGTATTTCACCATGGCCTGATGCTGAGAGAGTCCCTGCAGCTTGGTCCATTTCTGTGCTATGCTTGCCCGAGCAGCTGAAAGCTCTTCCTTTACCCACATCTCCATCATCTGCTCCTCTTCTACCTTCTGCTTCTTTACAGAGCCTGTCTTGAAGCTACGTTTCAATGTCCCTTCAAGGAAGCTGGTCCGTCTCCTTTCCAAAGTATGACTGGTAGTGCCGCTGCTCTTTGTTGAGTGCAGTATTTTGGATTTTAGTCTGTTAACTGGGTAGATTCCATCAAGGGTCCAACTTATTTTAGAGTAATCTCCATGAAGATACTGCAGCCGTAGAGCTGCTAGGCGCTGCAGAGTGTCCTCTGGTGCAGGAAAATGACCATCTATGAGGCTTTCATGAGCCTACAAACAAACACAAAGTCCCCCAAACTCATTAGAAAGCAGAAGCACACTTTATTCGCAGCTGGGCCCATGTACAGATTCCTATGGCATCTGCCCAACCCAGCAGGAAAGACATAATTCAGGAGGTCAGAGTAGACATTATAATAAAGAAGTCAAAGTCTGAAACGGGTCAGTGTGGGCAGAACACCTCTTTCTGCAAGCCTGGACAGGACAGCGATCTCTGAGGGGCCCCTATCCTGTACTGAAAGTCTTACAATGAGGACTTTTTAGGTCAGGAGCAGATGGGAGAGACTGGAATTGAAGCAACTTGTTTTGTCCTGTACCAGTTACAGCTCCTGTGTGGCGATTATATTCAACACCAGCGAGTTAGATATAATAAACTCAAGACTCTCAACCTCAGTTTCATTGCACACCAGCACCTCCCACCTCTTCCTCTTTCACCTGATGTCTCCTCCCAATCTTCTTGCTTCCCATCACCTGTTTTTCTACGAAATATATTTATCAGGGGTTTTTGCTACATCCATCTAATGTCTGGATAACATCTACTCTCCTACTGTTACTTCTCTTCCACCACTCCGCTAGTGAAAGCTGTGTCAACTGAAAGCCTTGTCAACAGGGAGCGTGGTACAATTGAGTTTCCACAGAGTACCATGATGTCTTGTTTCTGAACATTTCCTAGACATTCTGTAGTTAACAATACTTAATATTCATTTCAGGAAAGCCCTCTTAGGGAACCATTGTCTGTGTGATGTACCTGTCATCCATTTGACTATCAGTGAGTTTCAGCTTTCATGACACTGACCCACTTTAACACATATTAATTTTCAACAGCTATAATTTTCTGATGCAAGATCAAAGTGTTCTAAAGATGGGATTAATTACACAGCTGGGTACTCCAGTCAGTTTAGTTTTGCATCCCTAATTGCAAGGTTATTTCATGACAGTGTGATCTCTGGCCTAACCAGCATCATTGTGCTATGGAGTCTAGTGACTTAAAAAAAGATTCCTCGGCAGATAAGTAGTCAACTACATTCTCTTCTTATTTTTCTGTAGTAGTCTTCTAGTCCTTCTCTGTTAATCAAAAGAAATTGCCCAAAAGATGGGTTTTTAGTGAATTCCTGTAACACTTCAAGGATGTGCTGTTCTTGTAAGCTGATATACAGATGGGTAGATTTGCAGTTTTCTTTAGACCTATGTTCTGCAAGCAGCTACTTTTTAATTATTCTTCTTGAATAATTATTAAAATGTCTATATCTTTTAAAATTAATGATAAATTTTAAAAGCATTTTATTGTCATTGGTCTTCCAGTTTTTTGAAGACCTTGTTCATTTTTATTGTTTCTGTTCCAGTCCTCCTATTTCCCTAGAGAACTTCACAGTACAACTTCCCTTGCTTGGTAGATTCCACGCAAAAATCCAACATGCTAAATTCTTCTGTTCCAACCAGCATTCCCACTTCTAATGCAAAGATAAGCCAGTTTTCTGTATACTGTTGTGTGTTTTGGCCACTCTGGAAACCAAATCATTCTCCCAGAGTGAGCTTACCTGCTCAAACATGAAGGCAAACTCCACCCCATCTTTGGGAACATTCTCAACATCCAAGAAGCAATAAAGCTTAAAATACAGCTGCCACTGTCCTTCCTCTTCTTCTTCTTCAGAGCCAGCAAGTCTGTAAGATAGGAAGAGAAAATTTTGAGTCAGAAGTTCTTATCAGATATACTTGATAAAAAAAATTAGATCGCTGTGTCTAGCTAAATGCAAGAGTTGGGGGCAGGACACAAAGTAACCCCCATTACAATGGCATTGCCTGCTTCTTTCACAATTTCTTGCTTTCTTTGTATGTGTAGCCACAAAATCACAGTCCACAGCAAGAAATTAGAGCCGCATTTCTATGCCCATTCTTCTATGATGAAGAATGCTTCTTCATCACCAAAATAGGTGTGAACATGGTTTTCTACCCAGGGAGAAAGAACACTTGAACCTTGCCAAAGAGACGTTCAAACCAGAGTGAACGGTTGAATCACTGCTGCTGCTTTGGATAAAACTACCTGACTGTACTATCACTTAACCCAGGGTTACATCCAACTAGGAGTAAAGGTTTTACGAAACATTCTTCTACCTCTCAAACTTGGCCAAGATATCAGCCACAATCACCCGGCTCTCAATAGCACGATCCACGTGCTGATTATGTTCAAAGAGCGCAAACATATTACGGCTGTCCTCCATTGCTAAACCTCGGATCAGCTTTTCAACCACCTGTAAAATCAGAGAGAGACAAGTCACAGAGTAGGTATAACATAGACTTTCACAATGGAGAATCAGTACTTCTTCAGGACACTCATCATTTCATAGACCTCCATCACATTTCTCCCTTAATTACCTTGTTTTCAGATTAAAGAATTCTAACCCTAAAAGATCATTCCCTGCAATGAAGTAATTACTTATATTTGATCATCCTCTCAATCTCAATTACTCTTTTGAAGATGGAGGAATTAGAACTCTGCACAAGATACAGGCACATAATGGATTTAGATGTTATGATGATATTCTCAGTTCCTCTAGTAACAATTCCACTCTTTACTACTATTTTTACCTCTGTTTAGCACTAAAGTTTTCACAGACATGCCTACTGTAACCTGGATTCTTGTTTCTGACCTGTCAACCATTAAGTTACTGATAGAATATCCCTTCCAGAAGGATTATATTGTGAACTGGAATTTCAATTTGTCCAGAAAACTGTTTAGCAAGTCTTCAGAATTATTACCTTTCCAATGGGTAGAACACCAGAAGTGTTTAGATTTTGCAAAACAATTATTAAGTGATATTCTACAACCCAGGCATAGGTCTTGCATAATTCTGAACCTGCAGAATAAGCTGAGTTTTCCCTGCAGACGTTGCAGACACAGCAAAAAAAATGTAACTAAAAAAAAATGAGAAATCCGAGATGAATGGGAAAAAGGAGTCCCTTCAACTGACGCAGTATCCAAACACAGACATGTGCTTACATCTGGTTAATGCTACTAATGCATTACCTCCCCAGCGCTTGTGTGGGAATTGATGGTTATTTTACAGGAGCCACCGCCATGGCAGTACACTGTTGTGGTCATTTCTTCACGGGTGAGAAGAGCCTGTATTTCCTCCTGGGAGGGCACAAACTCCCTTGTCTTTGTTCTCTTCAGGGAATCACTTATGAATTGCGCATACCTGTCTATTTCTGAGCCTGGAAAGAGGTCTTTTACCCTAATTGCAAGGAAAAGCAAAAAAACCTATTACACAGTGAACCAGAAAGCATGCATGTTACCATATAACTTGGACTACTGTACGTAAAGAATTCAGTAGAGACAGTGATGTCAAGTGCAGGCACGGGAAGAATGAGCCTTGTTATTTCCTAAACCACACAACCTGCTTTTACTGGTCATTCCAAAGTCACTTCAGTTGCATTTGTCAGCGACATATGGACCTGTTGGAGTGAGTCCAGAGAAGGGCCACAGAGATGGATCAGAAGGCTGGAGCACCTCCCATATGAGGACAGGCTGAGAGAGTTGGGGTTGTTCAACCTGGAGAAGGGAAGGCTCTGGGGAGACCTTATAGCAGCCTACCAGTACTTAAAGGGGGGCCACAGGAGAGATAGGGAGGGACTTTTTATAAGGGCATGTAGTGAGAGAACAAGGGATAATGGTTTTAAGCAGAAAGAGGGTAGATTTAGATTAGATATTAGGAAGAAACTTTTTCCTTTGAAGGAGGGGAGGCACTAGAACAGGTTGCCCAGAGAAGCTGTGGATGCCCCATCCCTGGAGGTGTTCAAGGCCAGGCTGGATGAGGCTTTGAGCAACCTGGGCTAGCGGAGGGTGTCCCTGCCCATGGCAGGGGGGTTGGAACTAGATGATCTTTAAGGTTCCCTCCAACCCAAACCATTCAGTGATACTAAATAAGCAGTTCAAACTTTCAGGAGTTTAGTACCAGCTGAAGATAGTAGGATTGACTATCTCAATTTCCAAAATTGAGATTAAAAACTATGAAATAAAATGTAAACTTTAAAAAAAATTATTCTTGTTTTTTTTTAATTTGGTGGCTGTGCTTGAGCCACTTTTACAGTATTTTTCAGAATCAAGAATATAGCAAGTAGGTACTTGTACGTGGTTCTCTTCCCTCCAATGCCAGCAGTTCTGAGTATAACATTACCTGCAACTCCAGTGACAAAAACATGAAAAGGCAACATGGAGTATTCCTCAGCATCTCTTAGAACTAGGCCCTGGATCTAGCTATTTGGTGTATTGGCACAAATCTCACCTCACTCTTTCCTAGCTCAGAAGGAATCAAATAGATTTTATCAATCTTTCTCATAGTAAATGAATGGAGTGATGCTACATGGCTGCAGCTCAGCCCCAATGTGGACTGCTTAGGAAAGCTGCATTAGATACTGAAGATGAATTGGGAAGGAAAGTAAATTATTTAGTTCATGAAAATTGGAGGTTAAAGCAGATTAGAAACACTAATTATAAGCATTATGTGCTTAGTTAAGCAAACAAATATTGAAAAATTATAAATTGGATTTACAGTACATCTACTGCTCCACAGTACACATTTTGCCTGTGGCAGCTGCGAGGTAGTACATAATTCAATGTATACAAACGTCCAGTCCTCACCTTTCCTGCAGGCTGAGAATGTTTGTATGGGCATCAGTAAGCAGTGGGTCATCAGCTGTAAATCCACTATAACACAGTCTCATAGTATTCTGTTTGGGTAGCCTTGCTCTCCCCATCCTTCTGACACAACAGATGCATGGCAAGGGGGGAGTTTGAATACAACAGAACAACTGGTAGCAAGAATTGTGCACAGATGTAGGTGGCTGCAACACCACAGAAAGATGTTTGCACAGGAGGAGGGTGAGACAGATAACTACAACAGGCAGTGGAAAATAAGCAGAGAAAAAGGAAACAGGCTGCAAATGAAAAGGTACCTTCTAAGGTGGAACTTGAGGTAGCGCAGAATGCCTCTGCTGGGCAGGAAAGTGCAGCTCATGCATGACATCAGCTGCCAGTGGTGCAGGTTCCCAGTACTGTTGGGATGTGGCATGTGATTAGTTTGTTTGATGAGCTGACAGTACACTTCATCACGAAGGGGCTTTAAATCATGGCAGGTCTGCAGAATGCCTTGGATAATGGGTATGGGGTCAGACACTGTCTCGATTTCCTGAAGGGAGTTAAAGATCTTCACTGCTTCATCCTGTAAGCTGCTGTAACCCTTCTCTTGTTGCACTGGGGAATGATAACAACAGTGAGAAGAGGTAAGCATCTCCCTCATTTTCTACTGGCCCAGCAACACTACTAGTCTGTCACAGAGTAACAGCAACCTGAGCATTAGCTCATCTCCTGAACTTAAATGTATATGCAAAATTCATTACTGCTTCCCCTTTAAATGTTCAAATGCAGTTTTAATTAGTATTTGCCCACATCTAAGTTGTCACCACTGCAAATCCATTTTCGGATATACTGTGCAGAAAAGCAGAGTAATGTTTTTAAGGGAAACTAGCACTGAAATCTAGTTCAGGCTTCAGTGTCTGCAGAAAATCATGTCTGTGTAAACTGTCTCCTCACCTGAGAGCAGCTATAAGGCAGAGGGTCACTAATGCAGGTAAGGCTTTAGGTGCCTGAACACAGACACTGAAGCCTGGCTTGTGTACTTCCTAAATTCTGTGTTGTGCCCATATTGGCTCTGACCCCTGAGCCAACACAGAATTTTGGCAAATTGCTGTACCACAGATGCAGGTTTTACCTATTGTTTAGATTTAAAATGCCTACACCAAAATTGGTTATGTTTTTTAAGCACCTAAATGTCTGCTTTGAATTGCTCAGAAGTATGTGATACTACCATACTGCTGCAGGCTTGCATTCTCCTTTGAGCATCTCTTGGGCTGTAGGTCCTTCGGAATCTCCTATACAGACATTGCTCATCCAGTGGCACAATACAAATACAGAGCCCTGTGGCAATAAGTTCCACAGTGTAAGTACTTGCTCTGTAATTCTTCTGTATTTCAGAATTTTTCTGTGCTTTTAATCTGCCACTTAACTTAATCTTTGTATCATGAGAGACAGGGAGCATGGTTCTCCATGAAAGAGGCTCTATATATAAAAACTTCTTTTGGAGGCTGAAGAGTCCTGCTCTGTTTAGTCTCCTATTTAGTCTCTTCATTGCAGGCCAGTCTTTCTATGCCTTTGATCATCTTTGGGTAGGTTTTTATTTCTCCTGTGTCTTTGTTAAGATGTGGAAGGCTCAACTGCATCCCGTATTCAAGATGCAGGTGCGTGATACATCAATACAGCGGCATAAAGACTTTCTTTTCCCTTTTATAAGCTTTCAAAACCTTGCATTAGCTGTTTTGTTTCCCTGTTCAGCACAAGAGTTGACATTTTCATAAAGTTATGTAAATTTCTGTTCACTTTCCTAAACAGAACTAGATCAGTCAGACCCATCCCTGCCTATGTGGCAGACTGTTTTTCCCATATACATTGCTTTGCATAACCAGATTGAAATTAATTTCTGAAAAGATTTTGTGGCCCAGTCACTAGACTATCAAACAGTCTAGCTCTTTCATGTTCTCAAAGCATTTGAAGAAAGGATTAATTTAGTCTGGTTTTACAGCAGCTTCTGTATGAATATCATCCCACTGCCAGTTGCATGATGCAATCCTATTGTAGGATTTGCACTGGAGCCATTCACAACCCAGTTGCAGCTCAAGGATGGTAGGCTGCACATCCCCTGGATGGATGATAAACCATCTGTCCCCATTTACTTTAAGATTCAGTGCTCCTAAGACACAGGCAGTGGACACAGAATACATGCTGGATGGAGAAAGGGACTGCTCCCTAACTCTGAACCCTGTGGGCTACACTGCCCCAAGGGGACTTCACCTGAGTAGAAAGAGCTTACAGACCACTTTTGTGGTGCTCAGGCACGAGACTAATCCTCAAAATGTGAGTGGATTCTGTCACATGGGTAAAATACTTACAGTTGACACTGACATCTCCATATGGCAGTGGGAGCAATGGGGAATGCAAGGGGTGCTGGGTATATCTCAAGATTGGGTTCCTCCTATATGTCTGTTCTACTACTTCAAAGTTCGTGCTGTTTTCCTGAAAAAAATTTTAAAAAATTATCCTCAAATGGGGATAGCCTTTCACAGGATGTCCCTACACATTTAGGGTCAAGCTGAACCACCTTTATCTAAGTTTCTGGAGGTCCACAGAGGGACTAGGTGACCAAAGCATAATTCACACATAAAAATTATTCTGTACATGATTTCTGAAAATTAAGCATAAGAATAGCCATGCTGGGTCATACCAAAGGTCACCAAGCACAGGATCCTGACTTCAAATGTGTCTTGCGGCTGATACCTAATGCAGGCATGTAACAGGCACGTATGGCATGATTCCTCCCTGGTATATCCTTCAAACTTTCAACAGTAAATGGTTAATGGACTTTCTGACCACAGATCCCCCATGTTTAGTAGGCAACAGTGAGCCTGTCTTCCCTGAATTTGTCTGGATATACGACATGTGTTTACAGAACAGACAACCAAAATGCACATGGTATTCAAAATCTGGGCCCATCACTATCATACACACTGGCATCACATTCTTCCACATTTTGTCCTATATTCCTTCCCTAACTATACTTAACATTTGATTTATTCTTGAACTCTGAGATGAAGTTTTCTAAGATTCTCCACAATCTCTCCCAGCTATTTCTTCCTGAATAGTTACTACCTAATTGCATCTAGGTTAGAGCTCATCACAATGTATATGTTTACATATAAATTTCTTCTGAAATACGCTTTCTAATATGATTCTATGTTTAATTTCCCACACTTGCTGGAAAGAAGCCTTTTCAAAATTTCTCCTGCTACAGTGGCACAATTTCTGCTATTTTGAAGGACATTTTCTTTCCACCCTTTACTCTGCTATTTAACCACACAAGCCAAAGGTACAAAGAGGATTTCAGGATGCAGCAAAGTCACATGGTTGTAGAAATGGAAATTTTTATATTTGTGTACAGAGGATGTTTAGGAGAGGAAAGGATGAAGCATGGATTTGCAAATGCTTGATCGTGTAATCCAGAAGGCAATTTGTAACTGCACACAGTTGTAGCCTAGACTTATGCAGATCAGTTAACATGCTAATTCAAAATAAAATTCACATAAGATTTGGTTATTTAGTTGCACAATCATTTAAATTTCTTTTTTTTTTTTCCCCCCTTTTTTTTCACCCCAAGACAGCATCCCAGTTTCTTGCCACATTCTCAGCAACGACTGGGTAAGGTAAGGCCAGTGGTGATCTGTCTGTTCCCAGCTCACTTGGGAATTAAAATGATGCCACCTACCCGGATGTCACGAATGAGCTGCTGTGTAGGTGTTTCTATGGGAACTTTGCTGTCAATGACACCCTGAATGGCAGAGGCCCAGCGCATAGCTTCATTCAACAGCTTTGTGTACAGTCTGTAGGAGTGCTTTCGTCCATGGACAGTAATGTTCCAGTAGCCTGTGGAGATGCAAAGAAGCTGGAAGGTGAAACTGCTTCCATGTTACCTTCGCTTTTCATCTGTAGCACGTGGCTGATGAAAACCCTTGCTGCTTTAATGGCAACACATGGCGTCTCTGGTTAAAACTGACTAGGTAGGCATTAACATCCACCATTCCCAAATTAAGGTCCCAATCCAGGTTTGGGTATAAAGCAAGCTTTCCAAGATACAAGTATCTTGCAGGGTAACATGAATTCCTCCCTGCCAACCAGGCAGCTGACTTTCATGGAGTTTGGGTCAGACTGTGCTATTAATCACTCATTTTATAAAATGACCACTCTATACACAGCACCTAGTCAGATTGCCACATCAGTTCTCATAACTTCTAAAAATAATGTGTTTCACATAAATGGAGAGAACAGGTCAGGGCAATGACAACTGACTCTGCTAAAGGCATCCCTAGACATCTGTTGAGATTGCAAATATGGATGATTTCTTGAAAGTGACCAGAATACATTTTCTCTCATCTCACTTTACTAAATGCTTCCAGCCCTTTTTAAAAATATCCCAAGTAACTCCACTACTCAAATGTCCAGTATTTCAAGCTTGTTCTAAGGTTCACCTTCTTTGTCAAGAGGATTCACCCTTCGCCTCATAACCCAAGTTCTCTCCCAAACTCATAAGGCAAGCAATGGAGGATCGCGCCAGATCCTGCCTTCCCAGAACTGTGTCACACTGCACAGAAAGCAAACATAGGCCCTTGTCACCCTTTGTTTCTAACAAGTTGAGTGATGCTACAAAAAAAGACTTACAGTGTACACCATTGCTCTTATTTAAGAGAACAACATTGACCCCAGAGACAAATGTAGGTCATGCTACAAAGTGGGAGTTATTTATGGAGATGTACTGATAGTTACAGTGTCAATTAGGAGAACTCATACCCCTTTCCCTATTTGGGAAACACTTAGATAAAGAGTGAACACTACTCAGTGAAAAAACATCAGCACTGTGTATCTCTGTAGGGCATGAGGGACGTACCACCACTTGCACACTACTCTCTGGCCCTTTGCAAGTCTCGTACAGGTTCCGTGGGGAAAGATGTTTGCAGCAAGACACAGAGCCTCAGCTAACATCACGACTACCTTCTCAACATGACACACCGTTACATTTCTGCACCGTCCCCTCTCCAGACAACTCCACACGTGGAAAGTCTGCTCATTACCTCTTTCTTCCTCTTACCTGAGTCTTTGAAGACCCTCTCATCGGGCTGCACTACGGAGCAGAGGCTATTGAGCACAAGTGTGCCAAGCTTGGCAGCTGTGCGCTCAGATGACTTGTAGTAATCGAGGGCAGTATTGGTCAGAACAAACCAGCGTTTCTTCATCTTCAGAGAGGACATCTTGTTGCTGCTCTGAACCTCTTTATGAAGCCAGCCTAGCACAGGAAGACAAACATGTCAATGGTCTCACCATCACCAGCAATCCTGTCTCTTGCCTGGTGGCTCTCTAACTCTGGGACCAGAACTCTACTTCTCTGCAAAAGGCTCATGCTGGGACCTATCAGCTCTGCTTCACTGGCTGCACAGTCCTGCACAGTCACTGTAATAAATTAGCCCAAATTTTTCCACAGTTGTTGCATCCTTCAGTCCTATGTATTTTTTTAACAACGATCTGCTGTCTACTTTGCCATCACCATGAGGGCATCCTCTGTTCAGGATGCTTCCCTCACAAGTCACAAACATCTGAATAAATAATTTACAATTAATTCTTCCAAAGAGATGCCAAATGCCTACCCAAACCTTGATGTAAGAGGTTTGGTGATACATGTCTTCTAGTAGAAAGACTTGTAAGCATTACAAGAATCTCCTCCTCCCATGGTCAGGAAAAATAATTTCTCTCTCATCTGAGATTCCTCACAAAAGAAAAAAAAAATGAAAATTAAGAAAATTCAATACTATAAAAGAAAAAATGAGAGTCTGTGTTGCTAAAGCTGTCAAGAAGACAATTTTCTATTCAGAGCTGTACAAAAAGCAATGTCTACCCCCCAAGGTAAAAAGTTCAAAGAATGTGGGACTGAGACCAGAGGTTCCATATAAAGAAAAAATAAAGACACAGACCCTCCCAAATATATGTCGTTGTGGCTACACCACTATCACACAGATATCTTTCTGTGACGTGCAGAGCATACATTGACTCTGCAAAGGAGCATTCCTTTTTTTCTTCAACTAACAAACAATGTGAGATAAAAAGAACTGTTGCCTTGAAATTAAGTATTTTGAATTTAAGGTACTCAAACTGTTGTCTGATAATCTGCTTTATATCATTCAAACTCCTTCAAATGTTTAAGACTAGGATGGAAGGCTTATGCCACTTTTTCGTGACCCTTTTCTTCCTGTCCTCCTGCCTTACCATGACCACTCTCAGACCTTTATTCCCTCATACTTTCTAGAAAATTTAAAGCAATTTGCCCATGCACTTGCTTTCCACAGATTGGATCAGGAGTGTCTTTGTAGATTTAAGACCATGTGATGAGCTGAAAGTACTAAGGAAATTTTAAAATATTTGTGACAAATGGGGGAATATTTTGTAATATCTTTGTGACCACTGCTCATGCATTGGCTCCCCTACCTCCAACTAAGCTCTAACTAGAGACATAGTTTAAATCTTTTGCTCAGCCCCAGAGAATTATTCTCACCTCACTATGCCTACCATAGTTAGACATAGTTAAAGGTTAGTTTGTTTAGCTGAGGACAGCAGCAATCCCACAAAGATCTCTCCCCCTCCCTCTCTACATGACAGGTGTCAGAAGGAACAGAGCTTTCTTAAAACAAAAGCTGCAGTGTCATGTTATAGTCAGTCTAAAGCAGCTGCTCCTCAACAGCAGCCATGCTCCCTCCTATTTCCTGACGACATTTGCTGAACATGTTGAAATAGGCTATGGAACTAACATCAGAAAACTGAACATATAAAGAAGTACTTATTTTTTTCCAGCTTTAACTTTCTGAATCCACCTGACAGGGAATCACATAAGACCCAGTGTCAGCGCAACACAGGATGCGGCAAGCAGCAGGCAGAAAGGTATAGAGGGACAGAGAATAATTGGTTTTGGGGAGCAGCTAAACCCTAGACTGGATTAGCTACAATCAAACTTCCCCCTCAGATTACAAAAGGAAGATGAGTTTCACACATTGTAATTGCATGCATTTCCTCTTACCTCTCACAAGGAATTCCTGGCCATCAACCTTAGATTCACCTTTTGGTTTCTGCAGCAGGGAGATCCAGTGATGCATCTCCTCGGGGGTGTCACTGTTGCAGTGAATCACTCGATTTGCTGTGATGATCACAAAAGAATTTGGTCTGCCAGAAAATAAAAGCATTAAATTTGGTTGTAACCATACAAATATTTCAACTCACAGCACACCCAAAGGCATGTCCTCTATCTTTCCATAAATAATACAGAAAATATTCTCTGAATACAAACTGCAGAGAAGTCTAGAAACACTTAAGAGCATCTCTTGTGCAGCTGGTCTGCAAACTGACGAATGCAGAGGCTAGATAAACGGAATTAAACATCCTTCAAAAGCTATTTTCAAAGACTAGAAAACATTAATTAGCTAATGACCAGCCTTAAAATGTCCTGGGTTCATAAGCAAAGGACTCTGTTCCACTCTCTGACTGGGATGAGCTAGTGCTAGTGCCACTGGGCTGAGCTAGTACAGCCACTCTCCTCGTACTTATTAAAACCAGTGATGCAGTAGCAAACATCAGTCCCAGCAGGGTCAGCTAAAATGGGTTTGAGACTGGTTTTAAAACAAATGAGCTGATCCTAACTAAAGACAGGAAAAACTGTTACGTTGCTCCTAGATGAATTTGCCCTTCTCTTACAACAAACAAATGTGTCCTACCAAAAGAGTAGTCACAATTCTGCACAGAACTGATGCTTCATAGGAAAATGGAAAAAATAAAAATATGACCACTTCCAAGGGGACAGACTCAGAAAGCTTTGAAAGCAAACACGAATTTCTATGAGAAAAGAGAAACAGAAAAGTAGAATGTAAGTATGAAGGAAATGGTAAAAGATGCAAATCAAGCCACTGCATAAACCTATGGAATATAAAAACAAGCTGCATAAAAAGCTTGGTTGAAATATGACGCCTGGAAGTGCACTGTCACAAAGATAGGACAAGAGCAAACGGCCTCAAGTTGCACCAGGGGAGGTTTAGGCTGGGTATCAGAAAAAATTTCTTCACTGAAAGAGTGATCAGGCATTGGAACAGGCTGCCCAGGGAAGTGATGGAGTCACCATCCCTGGAGGTGTTCAAGAAACGTGTAGATGTGGTACTTAGGGACATGGTTTAGTGAGTTAGGTGGTGTTGGGTTGATGGTTGGACTTGATGGTCCTTGAGGTCTTTTCCAACCTTAATGATTCTATGATTCTATGAGCATTCTCCTCAGAAATTTGTTTAAAGTTCATTCAAACACTGATGCTCTGGAAGAGTTTATCTCAGCAGATGCATGAACAAATTTTGACTCTTGAGCTTACTGTTTGTGCCTAGTTTCTTACTGAGACACAGATTAACTACAAGGAGTCCAGGCTGAGAACTGGCTAAAATATTTTAATCTTAGTTCACTACCGAGATATGCATTTTCTAAACTAGTAACCCCAAAGTCCTGGCAACCTGCGTGAGAAAAAAAACAGACCACAGAGTTAAGTAACTTAATAGCTAACATTTTACTTCAGTGCTGTAGTGAGAAGCTTTGCCCTGGCTGAACCTGTTAGCACTGTGGGAAATAATTAAATGTTAACATAAGGTGATATGAAATGTCATAATCTCTTTCTCTGAAACTAACCAATCTGTGTACTAAAGGTCTGCACCCTGTTGCACTGCAAAGATTTCAAGAAGAGTACAGATTTTTAAATTCATCCATTATTCTTCCACAATACTGTTTTTTTTCCCCTAAATTTACAAGATTAACTCAAAATCACGCTGTTGAAAAACTAGAATGCTGCTTTGCTAGATATTTTTGTTCAGTGTTAATAATAGGAAGGACTATAGTTTCTGGAAAGGAGGATCTAAAGTTTCTCTCAAAGAAAATACACTTGTGAACTTCATGCCTGTGAAGTGACATAGCTTGAAACAACCTGAAGACTTCAGTTGAGTTTATTTATTTGGAGATAAATTCTTATGAGTCTAAACAAATATAAACACCAAACAAAACTTGGATCTACCCACAAAAATATGTCAGAGAGTTTCCAATCTAAAAGACAGTGAAATTGCTGTACCTACCTATCAGGATTGTCTGAGGCACAGACAGAGTCAATAAGCCCAACATCCAGGGTTCCCTGTACAGTGAGAGAGACACAGATAACAGGAATTGCTTGCATCTTAAATTACAGGCGTTCTTCATGAATAGGATTGAAACTGAAAACATTCTTCTGAATTCCAATAGCTTGAGTAGAAATGAACATATGAGAAAGGCACGAGTGAGTCATCATTTCTCCTTAAACAGCGTGAGAAGATGTGCAGGGGCTCCACAGGACTGAAGAAAAAAGAGCTACAGATTTCCAGAGATCTTTACGAAGGTCTAAAATAAAACTCTGCATCCACATCTCGGTACTAGCAAAACACAAAAATACCCTATTCTTCCCAACTGCATGTCTTCTGTCTGGAATAACTGTGACCCAGACTAGTCCCATAATCCCATCCGAAGACATTTTATCTGCATGAGGCAGCCCCCCTCTCCCCTCCAAACCAAAAAGGAGAGCCATCAGTGATCAAGCTGAGCCATCCACCGCAACCACTACGTTCCCTACTGCTTACCCTCTTTTCTATCAGCTTTGCTGTTTCGTTATACTAATTGTCCAACTTTCTTATACTGCTCATGAACTACGGCACTGCAAGTGCTGGAAAAACATGCACAAAACAGTTAAACACAAAGGGCTCCAAGCATGCCCACAGACTGGTTGCACAGTAACTCACCACAGCATTCTTTGGATTGGCCTGTTCATCTTGCATTTCTCTCAGTTGCTGCGCTGTAGCGCTGTGTACTCGGCTCAGGACGTTAAACCAACCGCTGGCAATTCAAACAGACTCAATGTTAAGATTTGGATAGTGAAGATAGCCTTAAAATATGATCAAAGAACCTGGAAAAGCTTCCTGTGGGAAAATTTCTTTATTCACAATTTCCTGAGGACTATGCTACAAAATATCTTTTGGGTTGATCATACCAGACTCTAATGTCTGCCTTCCTCCTTATTTATCCATGAAAATTCTGTGCACGTTCTCCAACCCACTGACAGCTGCTCCCGCAAAATCCAGTTTTCTACTTGCTATTCAAGGAACTGTAAGCAGGCAGTGGCCTTACAGGGAGCACATATCAGCAGACTGAAAAGAGCATGCAGTAGCCATAAAGACAGAGTCAGTTGGGAATCTTCCTGGACTAGAGTCCTAGACATGCCTGGGAGCCTTCTTCACTAGTGTCTCTCTGATATGCTCATGAACTTGAAAGTCATATGGCTATCAATTAATCACGGGGGTTTTTATAAGTTAATTTGGAGTTAAGTCATTTGTCTGTGAAAGGGCTTCTTGTTACAGACATATCTGGAGGCTAATCTCTATTGCAGAACAAGGAGATTTTTATCTGCAGCTTCCAGTGAGATCAGCAAACATCTAGACTTCATGGAGGATCCTCAAATTGGATACTCTACGACATCTGCTAATGTGCCCTTTGCTAGTACAAGTGTTGGTTCTTTCTTCTCCCTCAGAACAGAGACTGATATGGCATTGACAGAGGCCACATTTGGTACACTTGCCCTAGCAATTCTGCAATGTTATCTTAGGGCATGCCTATTCTACTTGTGGAAGTTCTAGGTTAAGAAGTCACTGTTTCTTCAGCTACTGCTTCTTGAATTTGGCTGTTTCTTGTTCAGGCAGCTGTTTTTTAGTCTATTTCTGCTTATTTGTTTGTGTCCGAACACTTTCCTCCTTCCTCTCCCTACACTCAATTGAAATAACAGACCCTAAATAACTTCACAGAATCAAGACTGAAGTTGATCAGAGAATCAGTTACACTGGCTGAACTGAGAGAGCAGAACCCTTGGTAAGAGTGGGAAAAGTGGGAAGACATGAGCTGCTACGGACACTAGCCTCTCAATTTGGCTTTGCATAGCCAGAACAGGCTATCCAACCTGCCCTTAAATAACCGATTCCCACTGCCTGGCCAGGACGCCAAGAAGGAAGGACATGAGTCATTTGTTTGCTTTGCACTGGGAAGATTTTATCAGATGACACTACAGACTCCGATAAGCTGCAGCCTTTTCTCTGTCTCCTGGATAAAACCCAGCTGCTCTCGCAATCATTTACAGACAACATGAATAGACTTTTGTTTGATTCAAGATTCCATTTAATAAATAAATCAGCTATTAGATGTTCCAGTTTATATTAAGGTTTTGTGTGTCTCCCGAAGTAACCCTTGAATTCAGCATGCTCACAGACGCAGAAGGTGGCAGTCCTGTGACTACCAATAGGCTGAACCACTGTCTCAGTAGCAGCAACCGGGAGTCCCCAAAGTAGGTGTGGTACCTCCCAGTAAGCACAAACTGACACTCTGGAACGAAACCCCTCTTTTCTCCATCAAAAGGGAAGTGATTGTGTTTCCCAGGCTCTCCCATGAGTAGCTGGGTCAGAGCTGCACTGTATGAACAAACCTAACAAAACTCCCTCTTATACCTGGCATCTTCTGGTGACTCTGCGACAATGTGATAAACTCTGTCTTCTGTCACAATGTCCAAGGCATTCTCCTTTTCATGAATGTCCACAATCTCCCTGGAACAGAGCAAATCACAGGAGGCAAAAACTGAAAACCTTTCACAGGCATAAATTCCATCTCGACTACAAAATCAAATCTTAAAGGGGTTAAATCGATTTTCTTCAAGATAACAGCATACTAGATGGTAGAAGAGATAACAGGGAGGCTGATATAGAGGGCTGTTTACAAAGTGGGGTGTAACACTCTTTTTGGCACTTCACAGGCCCACATAATGTTAATAGGTGAACAGCCTCTCCTTCCTTACAGCAGGAGCTGAGGAATTGGCTCTGGCAGCAAAAAGAGCATTCAGGGCTCAGGAAAAGGCATAGCGCATGCTGCCAAATTCAAATCCTGCTGTGAGCTTCATACCACCTCTGTGAATGCCCGGAGAAGCCAGGAAACAGATGGAGTCAGGGCAGGGGAGGATGCATGGGGTATGTACTTAATTAGCCCCTCCTGGTCTGGCTCCATCTTTGGCTTGGAAAGAGCTTCTGCCAGATTATGAAATGCAAGACTGGAAAAAGAACTATCAAGTAATTCCAGACTCCCTCCAGAGTAAAACTAGAAGCTCTAATTGTCTTTTCCTTTCCTTACACTTCTGGTTCTCCTAGGCCTATGGAGATAAACTGGCATCATTATTGATGTAGAGAGTGAATACTTGGGATCAAAAGGATTTATTCTCACTCACTTTGCCTTTCTGATATCAATTGTCCCCTTCAACTTTTCCTCGCTATCATTCTCAAAGTACATCAGCTTGGATTCTCGAAGCACAAACCAACGGCGTTTCCAGTTGCGGCGTGAAAGTGTTGACATGCCTCCACCTTTTTTATAGAGCCAGCCTGACTTCAGTGCCTCCTGCTTGGTGCGGAACCACATGAAGGCCTCATTCTTCAGAACACACCAGCGCCGCCTCCATGGGTTCATGAGACCTCCTGCAAAGCAAGGGAGCAAGATTTCATCAGATACACAACAAGGGCCGTGTTTCCGTTCTGATTCTGCTTCAGGGGCATTTAGTTGCCTCTTCGGTTCCTAACATGAAACAAAGGAGCTGAGTGAGAGAAACAGAACAAACACAAAATATAGGAATATATGCACTACTCAGATACTTTTGTATTCAGTTTTGTAGTTCAGAATGAGTCACGTAAGCCGATACTAAGTGGGCACAATTAGGTCTCAGTGGCAACGATATCCAGTCTAATTCCCTGACATCCACCTCCTAGCTCTTTATTTGCTCTTTTTAAAAGAGAGTAAACAGAGAACTAAGAGTAGATGAAGATGATGATTCTGGAGAAACAGAAGAGGAAAGCGTGTTTCCTGGATTCCATCCTTCCATGGTTTTGTCTAAGGCTGCTTACCCTTCATGTAGAGATAGCTGTGAAAATAGGGTGGTCCTGAGCCATTGAAGATAGTGACTCGTCCATTACAAAACTCTTCATCTGTATCAATGTAAACATCCACTTCTTCTTCACTGTCCAGAAACTAAAAGGAAAAGAAGAAATACAGGCTACTTGGCTTCTCCTGGTCGCAGGGGGACTGGAGCAAAGTAACAAGGCTAGACAAGTCACATGATCAGAAGATGCAAAACTACACATACTCCCCTTTACAAAAAAAGCAATACAGTAAAACTAGAGGCTTGACAGCTTACCCATTAATGCCTAAAGCAAGAGTCTCCAGAGCATGGAATTTTCATACCAGAAAGGAGAGTGACATTCGGCAGTGGACATGGCTAGAAAACTCCAGTTACCTGCAGTAACAAACCTTCCTGCTTCAAGGCAGAGCCCACAGCCCAACATCTGATTTAATGGGATTACAAGAGAATTTTTCATTTTGGAGGATTTGTCTAATTTTTTTGGCAGACATGCCAAGATGCTGGATAAGATGGAGCACTAGTCTAACCTCAGCAAGGAAATGGGCTGATTAGGAAAAAAAGTACATTCCAAGATAACTGAACCCTAAAAACAAAGATCTAAATTACTCACAGTACAGTATTTACTCATCCCTGTTCTCCAATTAGATAATAGCCCTTAGCCAGAAGAAAATACTTCACACATGAATTCCTAAATTACCCTATCATTTCCTTTACCTTACATACAACTTCCTTTGATTGGCTTTATTAATTTAATACTAATGAAGGCAGCTTCTTAGACCTTTTCCTTCCTCTGATGCATGTTGTTTTCATTTTTCTCTACTGTCCTCTCTCTGTGACCCCTTTGTGCTCCTCTTTTGTCTCCTTCATTTTCCACTCTTGCCATTAAGTTTCAAAAGGCAGGTACTCTTTGATCAGCACCTACTGATGGGATCTTGACCCAGCTGCAGCTATCTCTTCCTGGGGCTCACACCATGACATAGTATCAACCGGATTTTTCATGAGTCTTACTCATGGAGGAGCCCAATAAAATCCTCCACTTCTGTTTACATTTTAAGAAGAATGGCAGAAACTGGCTTAGGCTGTGACAGAATGATTCATGACTTGAAGATTACCTGACAGTGATCTGTGAGTATCTGCACACAGAGATGGTACCTTTACTCACGCAGATCACATCATAAAAAATTCTGATGGCTGGCAGCTGACATTAGGGAAATGCAAACAGGAAAAAATCATGCAGCTTTTTAGGAAGGGTCATGATCTGCCATTGGAAACAAATAGCAAAGGAAGTAAATTGAATTCCTTAAAAAAAAAACAACACAACTGTTTTCTAAAAGAAGTTTTGTAGTTCAAGTCTCTATTCCCAGGGACATCATTTATCTGAAATATTTTTATGGCTGTCATTGGCTTCACACCTGAACTCCTCACAATCTTATGTGGGCTTATCTGACATCCTGTTCTGTAAGGGGATTTATCGTTGCATTATTAAGCAACTAGCCTGAGGGCACTCCGGAAGCCCAGAGCCTAGTGCAGGATCTAAGCTGAGATGCTTCAAGTGCGAGGCTAATAGCCCAGCTTTACTACCCTGTCACTGTCCCTGTGGTAGGAATGAAAAGGTTCAGTGGTCTTGGTTGCGTGCACTGGGACCCACCCTGGATCAGCACAGTAATTTCTTCCAGCCTTAGAAAAGCTTAACTTGTACACGGCAACTGAAAAGAAACCCTTGACTCTGAAAAGTAACAGGACTAGAACAAGAGAAGTTTTAGTGATGGAAATGAAACAATTCCCAGTCTTTCCCATTTCCTCTTGTGATTGTCCGCTGGAAGCTCAGGCTACTTCTGTGAAGTATCTCTAAGGCAGAACATACACTTACAAAATACTAGTTGCCTGCTTTCAGTCTTCCTAAAGGGCATTACATTAATATATGGTGATAGAAACAATCTAAAATAGTCTAGGCACATATGTGCTAGCTTGTGTCCTAGACACTGGACAGTCACAAGCCCTCTGGCCTTCAGCCTGTCTATGACTCTTCCCTTTTTTTCAAGTTGATTATTGATGTAAGAGAGAGTTATATATTAGTAACAATCCCCAGAGCAAGGAGGCATACAGTAAGAAGGCAAGGATGTTACAAACATCAACAAAATCACACTAATGTCCGGGAAGGCGAAGGGAGGGATTCTTACCGAGTCCAGGCTGCCGTGGTTGGAGTCCAGGCTGGTACCATGGGAGTGTCTCAGACCCTCCTCACCGTTCAGAGGCTCAGCCGAGGCACTACCTGCATCTCCACAGCCATCAAACTCCTCATGGTCATAGTCAGACTCTACATCCAGGGGGGGAGTGTAAATCAGCTCTCCCACCTCTCCGCTGTTACTCCTCTGTGTATCTGGGACAGTGCTGTAAATGCTTTCTGCTGGGTCAGATAGGGCTCTCTGCTCCTTGGGGCTACTTGTTCTTTCCACAGGTTGTCCTGGAGCAGGGACAACCTCTCCTACTTTCCCTCGGAGAAGTGAAAGGCTTGTGTCTGCACCTTCCTCCGAGTAGTTATCACTGTTTCTTGTACCATGCTCATTCAAGACCACCAAACTGGGAGTTTGCTGTCCTTCGTCATCAGCATGAAAACCCTCATCCACTTCTTCTTCAGCTAGTGGTGCCACCAGGCTGCAGTCCACATTGAGTGTCCCCTCACTGGAAAGTGAGCGCTCTAAATTCTGCACACTTTCATCCAGATTGCCAAAATCCAGCAGCTCCAAGAACTCCTGAGCAACCCTAGATGCCTCCTTTTCCAGCCTCTGGATCTCTTCTTCTCGTTGACGATTGATTTCATTCCTCGTGTTTTCACAGATGATAGACATGTGATCCTCTTTCTGTTGCTGCAACTTCTCAATCTCCTTCTCCAGTCTTAAGATCTCCTCCATCTGACGTCTCTCTTCTTCTTGCAGGGGAATATCTACCTCCTCAGTCTTTACTGCTTCCACCTTAAAGAATTTATAATAGTGTTAAAGCAGTTTCTTCAACCTATATGCCTTCCTTGCCTGGACCTTTCATTCCTCCTACCTCCTGTGCTTGCCTTGCACTTCCCATCTGAAAAAAAAAAGACTCTAAGCATCCTCTCCTTTTCTGATGGGCATCTGCAATCACCTGTGGTGTAAAAGCTAAAGGTAGAACTACTGGATCTTCAGGTACCTTTTTTTTCAGCAGCCTACTTCCTCTCTGCATCATACAAAGTAGCTCACTGGGCTCAGTGAATTTTCAGAAGAGCCCCTCTGTCTGCTGCTCATGTTACAGCCCTCTGTACACTACAATTTGGATAAAAGCCTTCTGAAAGTCTGTCCTCTCTTTTTGAACTACCTCACACACGTGCACACATAGGAGAAAGCAGAATACACATATGCATAGCCTGCTTAAGATTTCCCAGAAATTCATTAAAAAGTTTGGGGATTTTGTTGCTTCCTGAGTTGGGCGTCTGACCATCAGAATCTAGGTCTGGAAGAGATCTTTTGCAATGAAGCAGGACTGTATCCACTCCAACCCCACCCCACCAAAACTCCACTTGGAATTTCTTGGCATTCTTTAGCATCACTGGATGGATGATGGCTGGCGGGCTGTTGAAGACTCTGTCTTCCTCTATTCTCCACACTGAAGTAACAGGAAATTTCTAGCAAGTACACAATAATTAGAAGACGGAAGATACTGGTAACTTTCACTGATGTTTAGCTATAAGATAAAGCCACCCTCCCTTCCACAGAGGATGCTGAAAACATATACACACAAGAAAACACAAAAAGAAATTTCAAAATGATTTAATGTACTTCCTGATAGGAGTATGACAATGCAGTCAATGAATTGGTCCATTTAAGCCACCATCTGTGTTTTCTTTATAGTTACCCTGTTGCTTGTTCTCTACTTGACTCTTAACTTGTGGACAAATGCATTTTTATACTCTAATCTGTTATCTCTCCTGAACAGAGCTAGCCTGAAACTGAGGAACAAGTGGTTTGGGAAAAGAAATAAGAAGATACACAGCTGTTTTCACACACCCCAGGGTAGGTGGTCCGCTCTTTGATATATGAAGTACCAGCAAACAATTAGATCAGTTACAAGGGGCTTATTTAGCCATAGTAGCGGCCATCTGCACTCTTATTTTCACTGTTACAGGCAACAATCCAGCAAAACAGACTGTGTCACAGTGTAGCACATCACAAGGTCATGTAACAAGCTCAAGCAGTAGAGATAAAAAAGGATGCTGCATGTTCAATGCAGAAGTTTTCAAAATAGGAACTATGCAAGCTGGTACAGAAGCCTTGAAAAAAAACTCACCTTGTTAACTCTATGCACCTCTGCCAAAGCCAAACACCTGCAGGTTTTGAGTGAACAAAGCTCATTTTTTAAATAGTGTTGCCACTATAACAATATTAGCTCCAGGAAAAGTGGAGGCAATGAAGGACCCTTCACAGATACTCAGAGAAGACATATGAAAAGAATAACTGTTAAACCTACCTGAGCCACCTGGAGTAGTGCATTCAGTTGCTCCTTTTCTCTGGTAAAAAACAAGAAACGATAGTCAGAGATAGACCCAGTTCTCCGACATGAGGCTTTTAAATTTACATGGACATGTCAACCCTCCATGGATAAGGTTAAAATAAGGTACCTGTTGTAAGACTGATTTAAAAGCTTTTGTAATTTAGTAAAAATCCAATTCTGTGTGGTTGGCATGACCTTTCCAGATACAACGAATCTTCCCTGTGCACTTAACTTTCAGATCAATCAGGAAATTGGATTAGTTGGAACACACTAGGAAGGACATTGGAAACAGTGACAGAAAGGCATATCAGTAAGACTCATGATAAATGTAAACAGAATCTCCTGAAGTACTTTACGACCATGGATATTAAATGAGGTAGTACATGCATAATTGACAGATATCAGGAAACTCATTTGTTGTTCGTTTTTGTGAACAGAATTATTGCAATACCAGCATTGAATTTGTGTTTTGTTTTGTTTTTACTATATTAAAGCCCCCAAAAAGTTATCAAACTTTTGTACTTCATTAAATGACTAAGCTGAGGACTTTCTATTCTGAAGACCTCAGTACTCCAGCTTGCGTAACTTCTCAGCAGCATGCAAAACCTAGTTTACTAGTAAAGGCTGTAACAGTCAGAGAATGTTAGTAAACATGAGCAGAGGGGAAAAAAAACTATCCCACGGTGCATTTCCACCAAGATCAAAAAGGTTGTACTCCAAGAGAAAACTGTCACTATGGTCAGTTTCTCCATAGCGAGCACACTACAAGCAACTGAACTAGGAGACAGACAAATGCCAGGGTCACGCATAGGGAGCAGGCATATGATGTGGCTGGGTGGAAGAGTCTGCCTGCAGCAACCGCTGTGCAGCTGAATTCAGACTGGCAGTGGTAACTTTCAAATCTATAATTCAACCTCAAGCAGACCAGGAGGGCAACAATATTTATTTCCCACGCCCTGCGGCTTTTCCCAGCCAACTAAATTGCAGCTGCAAGTCACAAAGTCCTTAAAGTTCTCACTCTTGCTCTCTCTCTCAAAAATCCCAGGAAATGTTTATAAATGAAAGCTGACATAAGTGAGATCCAGGTGGTTCCAACTCTACTGAAAGATCTCTAACAGTAGTACTGAGTTAAATGACTGCCTTAAGTTATATGAGGGTTCAAAAAGCAGAGCTGTTTTACAACAAATCAGGAATACCACCTACAATCTACACACTAATTCCTGATACTGTTCCTCACATTTTTGAGACCTCTGATATTTCTTGCTGCTTCCATCTATCTCCAGCTGATCCACACTCTTCCTGAAATGTGATACCCAAAACTAGGCACAGCACTCCAACTCAAGCCTTACCAGTGCCAAGTGGAACAGAAGAATCTCCCTACATCTATAGAAACAATCTTGTTTATAGACGGCATTTGCTTTCTCCTCTCACACAACACGACACTGCTGACTAATACTCAACTTAGCCTCCAGGCCTTCTTCCTGCTGTTGAACTAGGCATTCCTCCTTCTCTGTCTGTGCATTTGATTATTCCTAACTGTAGATCTGTATATGTCTGTATTGAATGTTATCCTATGTTTTTCAGACCATTTCTTTAATTTGCCAAAATCATCTGAATTGTAATCCTGTCTAGCTATACGCTTACAGCCATTCAGCAGATGGTTTTATCTGCAAATTTAATAAGGATACTCGTATATCCTCATCCAACTTGTGAAAACATCACACTCATATCCAGCACAGACCATGCAAGAATCCCATTCAGGAATTCTCTCCTATTTAACAAAAATCTACCATTGTTTACTAAATAAAATGCAATAATACAATGCAGTAAAAACACAAATCCTAGTCTTGTTTCATCTACTTTTTTCCAAACCTCATTCCTAATGTGTTAAGAGTATTGTCATAACATTGTCAAAGCCCTTATCTAACCTCTACCTACCCAAAGTCAAGTCACCTACCCTCCATGGCTTTTCCCTATTCACAAGGCATGTAATAAGCTATCGCAGAAGGAAACAGATCCCTTTAATACTGTTTGCTCTTCAGAAATCCACATTGGCTCTTAACTCCTTTATCAAGCATTTACAACTGTTTCATTATTGGTCTCAGTATCTTCCTGAAATTGAGGTTAGGCTCACTGGTCCACAATTCCCTCGTTCTTCCTTTTCCCATTATAAAAGGGGGTCATTATGTTTGGAATTTTAGAGTTTTATGGAAACTCCATTGCTACCCGCAAAGGAGGAGAAAAAAAATAGCTACTGATTCAAACTGCTTCAACCAGTTCTTGAACTACCCAAACATTAATTTCACCAAGTCCAGATGACTTCTTTGTAATCTGATTTATCCGAGCATTCTCTAACCTTTTATTTCCCTGATAGGTTCTGAATTCTTGCACATCTGTGCTAGTTGTATCTAGTGTCCAGGAGTTAAGCCTTTTGGGGAAGACAAATAAAAACGGCATCAAATACCTCTGCTTTCTCAACATTATATTTTTTTTTTCCTGTTGAATAGTAGACCAGATTGCCTCATGTCTCCCTTTTATTGACAGTGTATGCACAATAGCTGCCTGTCGACTTTTAGTTTGTTATAGCTCAGTTTGCATCTTGGTCCTTCTAATCTTGTTTCTGCATGTATGTTGGGTGTTTTCGCTTGTTCTCAGCAGATTAGCCAATCTGCAATTTCTGTGGACTTCCATCTCATTTTTGAGGTCAAATGGAAGTTCAGGATTTAGCCAAGTTGATCTGCTAGTACCTTTTTAGCTACTCACTCTGAATGAAGGCATTTTACGTCAATGAGAAAATGAAAGCAAAATGAGCCCTTCACCTGATTCCTAGAAACATTGACACTTCGTTACAATGATGCTGGGTTCAATGCATCTTTCATGGGCTGGGAACTAAAGATAGGAGCAGAAACACACTAGAATGAGTAAGCTAAATAGGTCCTTTAATCTAAAATGAGGTAGGGAAAAGCTCTACTTAGTACAAAGAGGACTTTAGACCTGAGAGAACGTCTGTAGCATTTGGTATCTGCTAACTAGTTACTGACATTCTGAACTTGCACAGCTTCATGTTGCTGATGAGGCTGTTGTTGAAAATTGACATATTGATAAAATGGAGCCTTCAGTGTTGTTCAACAAATTCCTTGACCAAACTGTTCATCGCTGGTGTCACTGACTCCACGTCTTTTCCTGACACGTACATCACCCTACAGCCTCCAGTGAAACTGCAGGCAATCTCTTTTCCACGTGACATGCTTCTTAACCTTAGAATTTTCTGATGCTTGTCACACGTCTTTGTCTGCCAAGATTCAACTTTGTGACAAGTGTGTATGCCTATAAAAATGTAACCAACTATTTATGAAAAACTTAAAATGTCACAGGATTATTTGTTAAAATTTATATAATAATCTCATAGTTGGAAGTTTCATGCTTCTTAAAACCAAAGATTCTCGAAAGAGATGCCCAGTTTGGACAGGATGTAGGTGACCATGCAGTAAAAAATAGATTATGCATGAGGTACAGGATTCTTAATAGGTGTACTGTCGCTGGTGTCAGATTGCCACTTTTTGTCACATTACCTTTTCCTTTCCCCTCCTGGTCTCTTGACACATCCATATCCCTGCTGAGAGATACACAGCAGCAGGAACAGGGAGAGGACGTGTCCCCTCATGAGTGTAAGACCTGCAGTAGTGGCACAGGTGTGCTGCCCACCATGCTCTCTGAGCCAGCTTACTGGACACACCGAGGCCCATGAACTCTGGTACTTTCTCACACTGCTAATCCCTACAGATTTTGGGAGACTGCATAGAACTTCCTTTACCACTGCAACGGCAACAAGAAAATCATGCATCTCTGCCCAGTCAGTGAAACTGCCTCCTTTCATGTACATTCCAAAGCAGAAAAACACTAAAGAGAGGTAAAAATACTCTAGAATTCGCTTTCCTAAAGGAAGCAGGACACTCCTTTTCCATGCTGCTTTTCTATTCTGAGCTGCCCACAGCCCATCCCAACTTTGCCCCCAGCACTGGGACACTGTCTCATGCAATTGCTGTTGCAGTGTGACCACCACGTCAGTGCCCCAGACCCGCTTTTACACCTCAGCAGCTCTAACGCTAAGGAGCTATGAGTGCAAGATACCGTCTTGTACCTTTCCTTCACCTCTTCCTCTTGCTGTTTCCTCCTACGCTCCTCCTCTTCTTGCCATTGTCTTTCCTCTTCCTCTCTTCTGATCTGTTCTTCCTCTTCTTGCCTCCTTCTCTCCTCTGCTTCCTGCTTCCGCCGGAGTTCCTGCTGCCGCAGGTGCTGGTAGAGGCTGCGAGCCAGGTGGCCACGCCAGTGCTTCTGCAGGGTGACGGCAGAAGCCTTCAGTCGCAGTAGGCTCTTCTTCCAGAAGTACGCTCGGTAGTTCTTTTGGATTATAACAACACTGGCTAGCACCTTTTGATACTTCTTCCTAAAAACAGAACCAGACACTTAATGCGCCATGAGGCAATACATGCTGTGCATTTCCCATGCCCTGGGATATTGACCAATCTTACCTCATCCACAGAAAAATTAATTTGGAAAAATATTGCTCAGAAATTACACAATTTCTGTTCCTCTACTGCCACGACCTGTAAATCATATTCTGCTCACTGTTCTCACTGCTACATCTACCACTGGTTTGTTTCCACGGGCACCTACTTCTGTGACGACCCTCTGAGGATGAAGGACAGATACACGTGGAAAGAGAAGGTCCACTGGCCCGAAGTCTCCTTGCATTGCACACACATATATACATTCACTGTGCAATGAGCATAATCACTCAACGGGCATTGATTATAATAAAAACATACAAACAGCCTTAACTGTATGAGAACAATGTCCCATATTGCCCCATCTTTTAAGTGGCCAAAAGCAAATTACTCCAGGAAAAGCAAAAACAGGGGAAAAAATAGATCTGGTCAACTTAATCTGATATTGTTTGAGGTAAAACACAGTTATAACAATAATGATATCAACATCAACTCTGCAGTACTTTAAAACAAAAAAACATGGTAGGGGTCCAAAAGAAAAGAATCATCATTCAGTATTTCTGTAGTCTAGTGAAGCTCTAGAAAAGTCAGTTATTGCCTCTTCATTACAGAATATTTTTACCAAAGACCTGAAAAAAAGTCACTGGTAGAGGTTTGTACATGATACACAAACTGGGCAAATAACAAAACGGTTACTATTACACAGTAATCTGTATCCATTTGTAAGCTAGAATCAAGCAAACATTAAATGATTCAAAAGTGCCAAACATAAGGCCTTCTGTTAAAGAACCAAAGGCCAACACACCTGATGTGAGACTATGTTAGGAAGCAGCAAGTCAAAAAAGGATTTAGGGGCCACAGGGATCATCAGGTAACGGCCAACTCCCATCACAATGCTATAAAAAAGAAACAAACAAACTACTGAGATTCTTATACGGGCAAGCAGAAATACTTAATAGAAGGGGACTGTACTGCTACTTTTATCCCGTGCTCAGTGTTAGCACCTCGATTTCAAGAACAATGTTAGACCCTCAAGTAATTTCTGAGGAAGCAGGACTGGAAACAGAAATCCTGGCTTATATACTTCCTCCATGACCTTAAGAAAGAGAAGGCTAAGGAAAGGCTTGATCCCAGTCAAAGTACCCAGGGTTTTGGGTGGCATTTCTATTTATCCAACTAGAGACATAACAAGATTTAATTGACCTGAAGCTGAAGTCTGTTCAGGCTGGAAATAAGCAGACATTTTTAAAAGTAATTGAATCTATTAAGACACCTTAATATCTTGTTATAGGGAAATTATCATTGGTACTATTCAAATCAAAACCTTCTTTACTCCAAACCAGAATCTGCAGAGGGAAATTCTATGGGGCTGTTACCCAGTATGATCTTGGGCCAGCAGGCTACAGTAATCCTGTGAGGTCTTACAGTCCCAGAAAGCATGCTGGAAATAGCACAGTATCTTCACAGACCCTTCCCATAGACCTTCTGCAACCCCCTGAGGAAAAGACACACCTCAAAATCCCCTTCCTGGCAATCAAACCCCCTTCAAATGGCAATAGGGACCCACGCTGACAGCTTGCCATCTCCCTGCACATCAGATACATCAGCCTAGTCAAGAAAATCAGGAGAGGGATGCTAATAGCAGGAGTGTGCAGAGGTCACGCTCCTTACCATAAGTATTAATTCAAAGGGAGGAAGCACAGAGAAAAGAAGAGGAAAGGGAAGAGGTGATAAGAAGTGGGAGGTGTTAGAGGAATTGCTCCTGGGCTGCAGCCGCCTCACCCCTGCTCCCGCTGTCCTCCCTGTGCCCTGCACATGGGGTGTGAACAGCTGCACACACACCCTCTGCTAAGGCAGATATAAGTGCATCAAAAAGGGCACTCTGACTTTTACAAAACCCATCTGCCAGAAGCTCAAGTGCAACACGTGCCAAGCCCTGCCCAGCTACAGGCTGGCTCTGCCTACTAATCTGCCAGGCTGAAGTGCCCCCTCATTCCTCATGACCGCAGCCAAGCTTGCAGATGCCCTTCAGCTGGAATTGCTGCACACAGGCCGTGAATTTCATTCCCTGTGTTCAGCCTTCCACTCACCCTCTTGCACTGGCCAAAGAAATTCAACTTGCACTCCATGCTGAGGAATTGGGAGACATCCTATATATAGTCTATATATCACAAGAGAAGGTGGGGTGGCTGCAAGGCTCCAATGCTGGATTTGGAAATGCATTAATTATTTTGTCGATGAGCTGTAGTTAGCAGTTATGCCTCCAAAGACTGAGGAACACAGGGCTATGGAATAATTTCCTACTGTCTTCTTCCCCTGAGCAATAAGGTCCTGCAGAATCCACGGGCACAGCCAAATTTGTACATGGATCCTGCAAGCCTGAGAACAACTATGTGTATTTTAGCTGGTGAAGCTGTTACCTGCAGCTCAGAGTTCCACAGATTAGCTACAAAAAAATGGGATCATTTGAATGCACTTGATTTTCTTGTCTCACATTTTAGTAATCAGTCAGAGATACTAGGCGGCAGGGAATGAGAGCAGAGAAAACATTCTCACCCTTAGGACTGCTTCTCCAGGCCCACAGAACAAGTTCACAAAGGGTGAGAAGTCAGTAAAATCCTTTCTGTGCCAGAAAGGCACAGAACTCTTCTTCGCCAACCTACTTTGCATGAGACCACATCAATTTAAATTCACTTGTCCCTACAAAACTAACAGGAATGGTAACAACCTTAAGGCAATGCAGACTGGTACTCCTGACCCCTGCCCAACTCTGCACACACCATTCACCACTTGCCCAGATGAACTCCCTTTTGCTGGACCTTCTCCAATATAGGTCCAGTGCAACTGGAAGTTCTTGACAGAAAAGTTTTCCAGTCTCCCTCCCTAGCTCCTTCCTCACTCCCTGCTCTCCTCCCCTGCAAAGTCCAGTTACCTCCAGCTGCTTGTGAGGACTTCCACTCTGGCTGCAGAAGCACAACTTGTTCTTCAAGATGAGACTCAGAAGAGCAGCATGTCGGACACGGAATTCAGATCTTGTGGAGGACCTCTAGCCAAGAGGAATGCTACTGTAACACTGTCTCCATCACAGCCCTGCAGGGCAGCAGCTACCCTCCCAGGAACTCAGAAAAGCAGTAATCCAGTTTGCCTGCAGTGATGTTTCCCAGAAAAATCAATTTGCCTGAGCTAATCCCTACCCCTCTCTCCAAAGGCTTAGACACAAAGTAAAACAGAGCAGAGGCTCTGACACAAAGAATTTGCAATCTCATGTACAAACAATAGAGCTAGCTTATTTGTCTTCCTAGAGGGAAATAAATAAATGAATAAAAGCCTCTGGGACCAAATGCTGATATTCCACATCGGCAAGGCAGGGTACAACCCTTGCACACATTTCCCAATGCAAAATCAGCTACCTGGTGTAACTAGAGCTCTAAGAAGAGTGCCTGCAGGAACAGCTCTGCTGGCCAGGGATTTTACCTCCTCACAGCCCTGACTGACAGGTGTCTGGAGCAGAGACTAGCCAGGAAAGAGCATTTTACTGGGATTAAGTGTGCACGCCACAGCCATTAAGGAGTCAGCTGTCACACTGACTGCGAGGGGCAGAGGAGGGGCGGTTTGTCTGCAGTTGGTTCTCCCAACCCTCCTCCGGTCAGGTGCAAAAGGGAGTGGCAAGAGATTACTGGTGCAGAGCTGGCCAAAAACCAATTCTGAAGAGTTAATTAAAAGGAGAGAGATCACGAGGGAAACAGGCAGGGCAAAGAAAGAGGGTGAGCAAAGGCAGAGCTGCAAGTGAGGATTTGCAAGTGGAGTCGGAAAGAGACTTGACAAACATAAGGAAAAAGAGGGGACCCAAAGCCAAGTGGGGCCCAGCCAGGAGAGCCCTGAAGGCAAGGAAAAGGTGTCACCGGAGGCAAGCAGTGGGTACAGAGGTCCCTGCAGAAGCATGCTGAGCAGCATTGAGGGAGGGTGCAAGCGTGCACAGAATTCCAGAAGAGATGGCAAAGGAGCAGAAAGGCTTGAGCAGAACTGACGCCAGCAGGGAAGGCAGATACTGCACTCTCCCTTGGAATACAGGAGGGGAAGAAGGGAGTGATGCGTGGGGACTAGAGAGCAAAGCAGGGGATCGGGGTAACCCAGGAACACAAGCAGAGGGATGGTGGGGCAGCCCCGGCACTGACCTTGCCATGTAGCCCAAGACGTGGGCCCGGATGACTATAGCTGCTTTCCTCAACTCCTCTTCCCGATCCTTCTCCAGCTTCTGCTCAAGAGCTTCCTTCAGGAAAACCTGACGCCACGGGGAGGAGTTTCAATAAACACAAAGAGAGGAAAGAAGTCAGTCCCCGGGAGAGCCGGGAGATTTCATCCCCGGTGACCGGCCCGGAGCGCT